>NW_027367315.1:0-59457 GCF_046119375.1 Phyllobates terribilis | reverse complement strand
TTTTGCTTTTTCCTGCTCCTCTTAGCATGATAAAGAAGATTCAAAGAGAGTGAGATGCCAGCTCCTTTCATTCAGTCAGTAGCTTCAATCATTTCTTGACGTTTTTCAATGGCAAAAATCAATGAATATTGTAAATGCACAAACAGTAATTTCTCCGCATTGCAAGGTGCAATTCTGAAATTTTTTGCTTTTTCCTGCTCCTCTTAGCATGATAAAGAAGATTCAAAGAGAGTGAGATGCCAGCTCCTTTCATTCAGTCAGTAGCTTCAATCATTTCTGGTATATGAATAACATGATGTTTTTCAATGGCAAAAATCAATGAATATTGTAAATGCACAAACAGTAATTTCTCCGCATTGCAACTTGCAATTCTGAAATTTTTTGCTTTTTCCTGCTCCTCTTAGCATGATAAAGAAGATTCAAAGAGAGTGAGATGCCAGCTCCTTTCATTCAGTCAGTAGCTTCAATCATTTCTGGACGTTTTTCAATGGCAAAAATCAATGAATATTGTAAATGCACAAACAGTAATTTCTCCGCATTGCAAGGTGCAATTCTGAAATTTTTTGCTTTTTCCTGCTCCTCTTAGCATGATAAAGAAGATTCAAAGAGAG
This sequence comes from Phyllobates terribilis, assembly GCF_046119375.1. Taxonomy (NCBI): domain Eukaryota; kingdom Metazoa; phylum Chordata; class Amphibia; order Anura; family Dendrobatidae; genus Phyllobates; species Phyllobates terribilis. The sequence goes on along the minus strand of NW_027367315.1, from coordinate 58,846 downwards.
TGAGATGCCAGCTCCTTTCATTCAGTCAGTAGCTTCAATCATTTCTGGACGTTTTTCAATGGCAAAAATCAATGAATATTGTAAATGCACAAACAGTAATTTCTCCGCATTGCAAGGTGCAATTCTGAAATTTTTTGCTTTTTCCTGCTCCTCTTAGCATGATAAAGAAGATTCAAAGAGAGTTAGATGCCAGCTCCTTTCATTCAGTCAGTAGCTTCAAACATTTCTGGTATATGAATAACATGATGTTTTTCAATGGCAAAAATCAATGAATATTGTAAAAGCACAAACAGTAATTTCTCCGCATTGCAAGGTGCAATTCTGAAATTTTTTGCTTTTTCCTGCTCCTCTTAGCATGATAAAGAAGATTCAAAGAGAGTGAGATGCCAGCTCCTTTCATTCAGTCAGTAGCTTCAATCATTTCTGGACGTTTTTCAATGGCAAAAATCAATGAATATTGTAAATGCACAAACAGTAATTTCTCCGCATTGCAAGGTGCAATTCTGAAATTTTTTGCTTTTTCCTGCTCCTCTTAGCATAATAAAGAAGATTCAAAGAGAGTGAGATGCCAGCTCCTTTCATTCAGTCAGTAGCTTCAATCATTTCTGGTATATGAATAACATGATGTTTTTCAATGGCAAAAATCAATGAATATTGTAAATGCACAAACAGTAATTTCTCCACATTGCAAGGTGCAATTCTGAAATTTTTTGCTTTTTCCTGCTCCTCTTAGCATGATAAAGAAGATTCAAAGAGAGTGAGATGCCAGCTCCTTTCATTCAGTCAGTAGCTTCAATCATTTCTGGACGTTTTTCAATGGCAAAAATCAATGAATATTGTAAATGCACAAACAGTAATTTCTCCGCATTGCAAGGTGCAATTCTGAAATTTTTTGCTTTTTCCTGCTCCTCTTAGCATGATAAAGAAGATTCAAAGAGAGCGAGATGCCAGCTCCTTTCATTCAGTCAGTAGCTTCAATCATTTCTGGTATATGAATAACATGATGTTTTTCAATGGCAAAAATCAATGAATATTGTAAATGCACAAACAGTAATTTCTCCGCATTGCAAGGTGCAATTCTGAAATTTTTTGCTTTTTCCTGCTCCTCTTAGCATGATAAAGAAGATTCAAAGAGAGTGAGATGCCAGCTCCTTTCATTCAGTCAGTAGCTTCAATCATTTCTGGACGTTTTTCAATGGCAAAAATCAATGAATATTGTAAATGCACAAACAGTAATTTCTCCGCATTGCAAGGTGCAATTCTGAAATTTTTTGCTTTTTCCTGCTCCTCTTAGCATGATAAAGAAGATTCAAAGAGAGTGAGATGCCAGCTCCTTTCATTCAGTCAGTAGCTTCAAACATTTCTGGTATATGAATAACATGATGTTTTTCAATGGCAAAAATCAATGAATATTGTAAATGCACAAACAGTAATTTCTCCGCATTGCAAGGTGCAATTCTGAAATTTTTTGCTTTTTCCTGCTCCTCTTAGCATGATAAAGAAGATTCAAAGAGAGTGAGATGCCAGCTCCTTTCATTCAGTCAGTAGCTTCAATCATTTCTGGACGTTTTTCAATGGCAAAAATCAATGAATATTGTAAATGCACAAACAGTAATTTCTCCGCATTGCAAGGTGCAATTCTGAAATTTTTTGCTTTTTCCTGCTCCTCTTAGCATGATAAAGAAGATTCAAAGAGAGTGAGATGCCAGCTCCTTTCATTCAGTCAGTAGCTTCAATCATTTCTGGTATATGAATAACATGATGTTTTTCAATGGCAAAAATCAATGAATATTGTAAATGCACAAACAGTAATTTCTCCGCATTGCAAGGTGCAATTCTGAAATTTTTTGCTTTTTCCTGCTCCTCTTAGCATGATAAAGAAGATTCAAAGAGAGTGAGATGCCAGCTCATTTCATTCAGTCAGTAGCTTCAAACATTTCTGGTATATGAATAACATGATGTTTTTCAATGGCAAAAATCAATGAATATTGTAAATGCACAAACTGTAATTTCTCCGCATTGCAAGGTGCAATTCTGAAATTTTTTGCTTTTTCCTGCTCCTCTTAGCATGATAAAGAAGATTCAAAGAGAGTGAGATGCCAGCTCCTTTCATTCAGTCAGTAGCTTCAATCATTTCTGGACGTTTTTCAATGGCAAAAATCAATGAATATTGTAAATGCACAAACAGTAATTTCTCCGCATTGCAAGGTGCAATTCTGAAATTTTTTGCTTTTTCCTGCTCCTCTTAGCATGATAAAGAAGATTCAAAGAGAGTGAGATGTCAGCTCCTTTCATTCAGTCAGTAGCTTCAAACATTTCTGGTATATGAATAACATGATGTTTTTCAATGGCAAAAATCAATGAATTTTGTAAATGCACAAACAGTAATTTCTCCGCATTGCAAGGTGCAATTCTGAAATTTTTTGCTTTTTCCTGCTCCTCTTAGCATGATAAAGAAGATTCAAAGAGAGTGAGATGCCAGTTCCTTTCATTCAGTCAGTAGCTTTAATCATTTCTGGACGTTTTTCAATGGCAAAAATCAATGAATATTGTAAATGCACAAACAGTAATTTCTCCGCATTGCAAGGTGCAATTCTGAAATTTTTTGCTTTTTCCTGCTCCTCTTAGCATGATAAAGAAGATTCAAAGAGAGTGAGATGCCAGCTCCTTTCATTCAGTCAGTAGCTTCAATCATTTCTGGTATATGAATAACATGATGTTTTTCAATGGCAAAAATCAATGAATATTGTAAATGCACAAACAGTAATTTCTCCGCATTGCAAGGTGCAATTCTGAATTTTTTTGCTTTTTCCTGCTCCTCTTAGCATGATAAAGAAGATTCAAAGAGAGTGAGATGCCAGCTCCTTTCATTCAGTCAGTAGCTTCAATCATTTCTGGACGTTTTTCAATGGCAAAAATCAATGAATATTGTAAATGCACAAACAGTAATTTCTCCGCATTGCAAGGTGCAATTCTGAAATTTTTTGCTTTTTCCTGCTCCTCTTAGCATGATAAACAAGATTCAAAGAGAGTGAGATGCCAGCTCCTTTCATTCAGTCAGTAGCTTCAATCATTTCTGGACGTTTTTCAATGGCAAAAATCAATGAATATTGTAAATGCACAAAGAGTAATTTCTCCGCATTGCAAGGTGCAATTCTGAAATTTTTTGCTTTTTCCTGCTCCTCTTAGCATGATAAAGAAGATTCAAAGAGAGTGAGATGCCAGCTCCTTTCATTCAGTCAGTAGCTTCAAACATTTCTGGTATATGAATAACATGATGTTTTTCAATGGCAAAAATCAATGAATATTGTAAATGCACAAACAGTAATTTCTCCGCATTGCAAGGTGCAAGTCTGAAATTTTTTGCTTTTTCCTGCTCCTCTTAGCATGATAAAGAAGATTCAAAGAGAGTGAGATGCCAGCTACTTTCATTCAGTCAGTAGCTTCAATCATTTCTGGACGTTTTTCAATGGTAAAAATCAATGAATATTGTAAATGCACAAACAGTAATTTCTCCACATTGCAAGGTGCAATTCTGAAATTTTTTGCTTTTTCCTGCTCCTCTTAGCATGATAAAGAAGATTCAAAGAGAGTGAGATGCCAGCTCCTTTCATTCAGTCAGTAGCTTCAATCATTTCTGGTATATGAATAACATGATGTTTTTCAATGGCAAAAATCAATGAATATTGTAAATGCACAAACAGTAATTTCTCCGCATTGCAAGGTGCAATTCTGAAATTTTTTGCTTTTTCCTGCTCCTCTTAGCATGATAAAGAAGATTCAAAGAGAGTTAGATGCCAGCTCCTTTCATTCAGTCAGTAGCTTCAATCATTTCTGGACGTTTTTCAATGGCAAAAATCAATGAATATTGTAAATGCACAAACAGTAATTTCTCCGCATTGCAAGGTGCAATTCTGAAATTTTTTGCTTTTTCCTGCTCCTCTTAGCATGATAAAGAAGATTCAAAGAGAGTGAGATGTCAGCTCCTTTCATTCAGTCAGTAGCTTCAAACATTTCTGGTATATGAATAACATGATGTTTTTCAATGGCAAAAATCAATGAATTTTGTAAATGCACAAACAGTAATTTCTCCGCATTGCAAGGTGCAATTCTGAAATTTTTTGCTTTTTCCTGCTCCTCTTAGCATGATAAAGAAGATTCAAAGAGAGTGAGATGCCAGTTCCTTTCATTCAGTCAGTAGCTTCAATCATTTCTGGACGTTTTTCAATGGCAAAAATCAATGAATATTGTAAATGCACAAACAGTAATTTCTCCGCATTGCAAGGTGCAATTCTGAAATTTTTTGCTTTTTCCTGCTCCTCTTAGCATGATAAAGAAGATTCAAAGAGAGTGAGATGCCAGCTCCTTTCATTCAGTCAGTAGCTTCAATCATTTCTGGTATATGAATAACATGATGTTTTTCAATGGCAAAAATCAATGAATATTGTAAATGCACAAACAGTAATTTCTCCGCATTGCAAGGTGCAATTCTGAAATTTTTTGCTTTTTCCTGCTCCTCTTAGCATGATAAAGAAGATTCAAAGAGAGTGAGATGCCAGCTCATTTCATTCAGTCAGTAGCTTCAAACATTTCTGGTATATGAATAACATGATGTTTTTCAATGGCAAAAATCAATGAATATTGTAAATGCACAAACTGTAATTTCTCCGCATTGCAAGGTGCAATTCTGAAATTTTTTGCTTTTTCCTGCTCCTCTTAGCATGATAAAGAAGATTCAAAGAGAGTGAGATGCCAGCTCCTTTCATTCAGTCAGTAGCTTCAATCATTTCTGGACGTTTTTCAATGGCAAAAATCAATGAATATTGTAAATGCACAAACAGTAATTTCTCCGCATTGCAAGGTGCAATTCTGAAATTTTTTGCTTTTTCCTGCTCCTCTTAGCATGATAAAGAAGATTCAAAGAGAGTGAGATGTCAGCTCCTTTCATTCAGTCAGTAGCTTCAAACATTTCTGGTATATGAATAACATGATGTTTTTCAATGGCAAAAATCAATGAATTTTGTAAATGCACAAACAGTAATTTCTCCGCATTGCAAGGTGCAATTCTGAAATTTTTTGCTTTTTCCTGCTCCTCTTAGCATGATAAAGAAGATTCAAAGAGAGTGAGATGCCAGTTCCTTTCATTCAGTCAGTAGCTTTAATCATTTCTGGACGTTTTTCAATGGCAAAAATCAATGAATATTGTAAATGCACAAACAGTAATTTCTCCGCATTGCAAGGTGCAATTCTGAAATTTTTTGCTTTTTCCTGCTCCTCTTAGCATGATAAAGAAGATTCAAAGAGAGTGAGATGCCAGCTCCTTTCATTCAGTCAGTAGCTTCAATCATTTCTGGTATATGAATAACATGATGTTTTTCAATGGCAAAAATCAATGAATATTGTAAATGCACAAACAGTAATTTCTCCGCATTGCAAGGTGCAATTCTGAATTTTTTTGCTTTTTCCTGCTCCTCTTAGCATGATAAAGAAGATTCAAAGAGAGTGAGATGCCAGCTCCTTTCATTCAGTCAGTAGCTTCAATCATTTCTGGACGTTTTTCAATGGCAAAAATCAATGAATATTGTAAATGCACAAACAGTAATTTCTCCGCATTGCAAGGTGCAATTCTGAAATTTTTTGCTTTTTCCTGCTCCTCTTAGCATGATAAACAAGATTCAAAGAGAGTGAGATGCCAGCTCCTTTCATTCAGTCAGTAGCTTCAATCATTTCTGGACGTTTTTCAATGGCAAAAATCAATGAATATTGTAAATGCACAAACAGTAATTTCTCCGCATTGCAAGGTGCAATTCTGAAATTTTTTGCTTTTTCCTGCTCCTCTTAGCATGATAAAGAAGATTCAAAGAGAGTGAGATGCCAGCTCCTTTCATTCAGTCAGTAGCTTCAAACATTTCTGGTATATGAATAACATGATGTTTTTCAATGGCAAAAATCAATGAATATTGTAAATGCACAAACAGTAATTTCTCCGCATTGCAAGGTGCAAGTCTGAAATTTTTTGCTTTTTCCTGCTCCTCTTAGCATGATAAAGAAGATTCAAAGAGAGTGAGATGCCAGCTACTTTCATTCAGTCAGTAGCTTCAATCATTTCTGGACGTTTTTCAATGGTAAAAATCAATGAATATTGTAAATGCACAAACAGTAATTTCTCCACATTGCAAGGTGCAATTCTGAAATTTTTTGCTTTTTCCTGCTCCTCTTAGCATGATAAAGAAGATTCAAAGAGAGTGAGATGCCAGCTCCTTTCATTCAGTCAGTAGCTTCAATCATTTCTGGTATATGAATAACATGATGTTTTTCAATGGCAAAAATCAATGAATATTGTAAATGCACAAACAGTAATTTCTCCGCATTGCAAGGTGCAATTCTGAAATTTTTTGCTTTTTCCTGCTCCTCTTAGCATGATAAAGAAGATTCAAAGAGAGTTAGATGCCAGCTCCTTTCATTCAGTCAGTAGCTTCAATCATTTCTGGACGTTTTTCAATGGCAAAAATCAATGAATATTGTAAATGCACAAACAGTAATTTCTCCGCATTGCAAGGTGCAATTCTGAAATTTTTTGCTTTTTCCTGCTCCTCTTAGCATGATAAAGAAGATTCAAAGAGAGTGAGATGTCAGCTCCTTTCATTCAGTCAGTAGCTTCAAACATTTCTGGTATATGAATAACATGATGTTTTTCAATGGCAAAAATCAATGAATTTTGTAAATGCACAAACAGTAATTTCTCCGCATTGCAAGGTGCAATTCTGAAATTTTTTGCTTTTTCCTGCTCCTCTTAGCATGATAAAGAAGATTCAAAGAGAGTGAGATGCCAGTTCCTTTCATTCAGTCAGTAGCTTCAATCATTTCTGGACGTTTTTCAATGGCAAAAATCAATGAATATTGTAAATGCACAAACAGTAATTTCTCCGCATTGCAAGGTGCAATTCTGAAATTTTTTGCTTTTTCCTGCTCCTCTTAGCATGATAAAGAAGATTCAAAGAGAGTGAGATGCCAGCTCCTTTCATTCAGTCAGTAGCTTCAATCATTTCTGGTATATGAATAACATGATGTTTTTCAATGGCAAAAATCAATGAATATTGTAAATGCACAAACAGTAATTTCTCCGCATTGCAAGGTGCAATTCTGAAATTTTTTGCTTTTTCCTGCTCCTCTTAGCATGATAAAGAAGATTCAAAGAGAGTGAGATGCCAGCTCCTTTCATTCAGTCAGTAGCTTCAATCATTTCTGGACGTTTTTCAATGGCAAAAATCAATGAATATTGTAAATGCACAAACAGTAATTTCTCCGCATTGCAAGGTGCAATTCTGAAATTTTTTGCTTTTTCCTGCTCCTCTTAGCATGATAAAGAAGATTCAAAGAGAGTGAGATGCCAGCTCCTTTCATTCAGTCAGTAGCTTCAATCATTTCTGGACGTTTTTCAATGGCAAAAATCAATGAATATTGTAAATGCACAAACAGTAATTTCTCCGCATTGCAAGGTGCAATTCTGAAATTTTTTGCTTTTTCCTGCTCCTCTTAGCATGATAAAGAAGATTCAAAGAGAGTGAGATGTCAGCTCCTTTCATTCAGTCAGTAGCTTCAAACATTTCTGGTATATGAATAACATGATGTTTTTCAATGGCAAAAATCAATGAATTTTGTAAATGCACAAACAGTAATTTCTCCGCATTGCAAGGTGCAATTCTGAAATTTTTTGCTTTTTCCTGCTCCTCTTTGCATGATAAAGAAGATTCAAAGAGAGTGAGATGCCAGTTCCTTTCATTCAGTCAGTAGCTTCAATCATTTCTGGACGTTTTTCAATGGCAAAAATCAATGAATATTGTAAATGCACAAACAGTAATTTCTCCGCATTGCAAGGTGCAATTCTGAAATTTTTTGCTTTTTCCTGCTCCTCTTAGCATGATAAAGAAGATTCAAAGAGAGTGAGATGCCAGCTCCTTTCATTCAGTCAGTAGCTTCAATCATTTCTGGTATATGAATAACATGATGTTTTTCAATGGCAAAAATCAATGAATATTGTAAATGCACAAACAGTAATTTCTCCGCATTGCAAGGTGCAATTCTGAAATTTTTTGCTTTTTCCTGCTCCTCTTAGCATGATAAAGAAGATTCAAAGAGAGTGAGATGCCAGCTCCTTTCATTCAGTCAGTAGCTTCAATCATTTCTGGACGTTTTTCAATGGCAAAAATCAATGAATATTGTAAATGCACAAACAGTAATTTCTCCGCATTGCAAGGTGCAAGTCTGAAATTTTTTGCTTTTTCCTGCTCCTCTTAGCATGATAAAGAAGATTCAAAGAGAGTGAGATGCCAGCTACTTTCATTCAGTCAGTAGCTTCAATCATTTCTGGACGTTTTTCAATGGTAAAAATCAATGAATATTGTAAATGCACAAACAGTAATTTCTCCACATTGCAAGGTGCAATTCTGAAATTTTTTGCTTTTTCCTGCTCCTCTTAGCATGATAAAGAAGATTCAAAGAGAGTGAGATGCCAGCTCCTTTCATTCAGTCAGTAGCTTCAAACATTTCTGGTATATGAATAACATGATGTTTTTCAATGGCAAAAATCAATGAATATTGTAAATGCACAAACAGTAATTTCTCTGCATTGCAAGGTGCAATTCTGAAATTTTTTGCTTTTTCCTGCTCCTCTTAGCATGATAAAGAAGATTCAAAGAGAGTGAGATGCCAGCTACTTTCATTCAGTCAGTAGCTTCAATCATTTCTGGACGTTTTTCAATGGTAAAAATCAATGAATATTGTAAATGCACAAACAGTAATTTCTCCACATTGCAAGGTGCAATTCTGAAATTTTTTGCTTTTTCCTGCTCCTCTTAGCATGATAAAGAAGATTCAAAGAGAGTGAGATGCCAGCTCCTTTCATTCAGTCAGTAGCTTCAAACATTTCTGGTATATGAATAACATGATGTTTTTCAATGGCAAAAATCAATGAATATTGTAAATGCACAAACAGTAATTTCTCCGCATTGCAAGGTGCAATTCTGAAATTTTTTGCTTTTTCCTGCTCCTCTTAGCATGATAAAGAAGATTCAAAGAGAGTGAGATGCCAGCTCCTTTCATTCAGTCAGTAGCTTCAAACATTTCTGGTATATGAATAACATGATGTTTTTCAATGGCAAAAATCAATGAATATTGTAAATGCACAAACAGTAATTTCTCCGCATTGCAAGGTGCAATTCTGAAATTTTTTGCTTTTTCCTGCTCCTCTTAGCATGATAAAGAATATTCAAAGAGAGTGAGATGCCAGCTCCTTTCATTCAGTCAGTAGCTTCAATCATTTCTGGACGTTTTTCAATGGCAAAAATCAATGAATATTGTAAATGCACAAACAGTAATTTCTCCGCATTGCAAGGTGCAATTCTGAAATTTTTTGCTTTTTCCTGCTCCTCTTAGCATGATAAAGAAGATTCAAAGAGAGTGAGATGCCAGCTCCTTTCATTCAGTCAGTAGCTTCAAACATTTCTGGTATATGAATAACATGATGTTTTTCAATGGCAAAAATCAATGAATATTGTAAATGCACAAACAGTAATTTCTCCGCATTGCAAGGTGCAAGTCTGAAATTTTTTGCTTTTTCCTGCTCCTCTTAGCATGATAAAGAAGATTCAAAGAGAGTGAGATGCCAGCTACTTTCATTCAGTCAGTAGCTTCAATCATTTCTGGACGTTTTTCAATGGTAAAAATCAATGAATATTGTAAATGCACAAACAGTAATTTCTCCACATTGCAAGGTGCAATTCTGAAATTATTTGCTTTTTCCTGCTCCTCTTAGCATGATAAAGAAGATTCAAAGAGAGTGAGATGCCAGCTCCTTTCATTCAGTCAGTAGCTTCAAACATTTCTGGTATATGAATAACATGATGTTTTTCAATGGCAAAAATCAATGAATATTGTAAATGCACAAACAGTAATTTCTCCGCATTGCAAGGTGCAATTCTGAAATTTTTTGCTTTTTCCTGCTCCTCTTAGCATGATAAAGAAGATTCAAAGAGAGTGAGATGCCAGCTCCTTTCATTCAGTCAGTAGCTTCAAACATTTCTGGTATATGAATAACATGATGTTTTTCAATGGCAAAAATCAATGAATATTGTAAATGCACAAAGAGTAATTTCTCCGCATTGCAAGGTGCAATTCTGAAATTTTTTGCTTTTTCCTGCTCCTCTTAGCATGATAAAGAAGATTCAAAGAGAGTGAGATGCCAGCTCCTTTCATTCAGTCAGTAGCTTCAATCATTTCTGGACGTTTTTCAATGGCAAAAATCAATGAATATTGTAAATGCACAAACAGTAATTTCTCCGCATTGCAAGGTGCAATTCTGAAATTTTTTGCTTTTTCCTGCTCCTCTTAGCATGATAAAGAAGATTCAAAGAGAGTGAGATGCCAGCTCCTTTCATTCAGTCAGTAGCTACAAACATTTCTGGTATATGAATAACATGATGTTTTTCAATGGCAAAAATCAATGAATATTGTAAATGCACAAACAGTAATTTCTCCGCATTGCAAGGTGCAATTCTGAAATTTTTTGCTTTTTCCTGCTCCTCTTAGCATGATAAAGAAGATTCAAAGAGAGTGAGATGCCAGCTCCTTTCATTCAGTCAGTAGCTTCAATCATTTCTGGACGTTTTTCAATGGCAAAAATCAATGAATATTGTAAATGCACAAACAGTAATTTCTCCGCATTGCAAGGTGCAATTCTGAAATTTTTTGCTTTTTCCTGCTCCTCTTAGCATGATAAAGAAGATTCAAAGAGAGTGAGATGCCAGCTCCTTTCATTCAGTCAGTAGCTTCAAACATTTCTGGTATATGAATAACATGATGTTTTTCAATGGCAAAAATCAATGAATATTGTAAATGCACAAAGAGTAATTTCTCCGCATTGCAAGGTGCAATTCTGAAATTTTTTGCTTTTTCCTGCTCCTCTTAGCATGATAAAGAAGATTCAAAGAGAGTGAGATGCCAGCTCCTTTCATTCAGTCAGTAGCTTCAATCATTTCTGGACGTTTTTCAATGGCAAAAATCAATGAATATTGTAAATGCACAAACAGTAATTTCTCCGCATTGCAAGGTGCAATTCTGAAATTTTTTGCTTTTTCCTGCTCCTCTTAGCATGATAAAGAAGATTCAAAGAGAGTGAGATGCCAGCTCCTTTCATTCAGTCAGTAGCTACAAACATTTCTAGTATATGAATAACATGATGTTTTTCAATGGCAAAAATCAATGAATATTGTAAATGCACAAACAGTAATTTCTCCGCATTGCAAGGTGCAATTCTGAAATTTTTTGCTTTTTCCTGCTCCTCTTAGCATGATAAAGAAGATTCAAAGAGAGTGAGATGCCAGCTCCTTTCATTCAGTCAGTAGCTTCAATCATTTCTGGACGTTTTTCAATGGCAAAAATCAATGAATATTGTAAATGCACAAACAGTAATTTCTCCGCATTGCAAGGTGCAATTCTGAAATTTTTTGCTTTTTCCTGCTCCTCTTAGCATGACAAAGAAGATTCAAAGAGAGTAAGATGCCAGCTCCTTTCATTCAGTCAGTAGCTTCAATCATTTCTGGTATATGAATAACATGATGTTTTTCAATGGCAAAAATCAATGAATATTGTAAATGCACAAACAGTAATTTCACCGCATTGCAAGGCGCAATTCTGAAATTTTTTGCTTTTTCCTGCTCCTCTTAGCATGATAAAGAAGATTCAAAGACAGTGAGATGCCAGCTCCTTTCATTCAGTCAGTAGCTTCAATCATTTCTGGACGTTTTTCAATGGCAAAAATCAATGAATATTGTAAATGCACAAACAGTAATTTCTCCGCATTGCAAGGTGCAATTCTGAAATTTTTTGCTTTTTCCTGCTCCACTTAGCATGATAAAGAAGATTCAAAGAGAGTGAGATGCCAGCTCCTTTCATTCAGTCAGTAGCTTCAATCATTTCTGGACGTTTTTCAATGGCAAAAATCAATGAATATTGTAAATGCACAAACAGTAATTTCTCCGCATTGCAAGGTGCAATTCTGAAATTTTTTGCTTTTTCCTGCTCCTCTTAGCATGATAAAGAAGATTCAAAGAGAGTGAGATGCCAGCTCCTTTCATTCAGTCAGTAGCTTCAAACATTTCTGGTATATGAATAATATGATGTTTTTCAATGGCAAAAATCAATGAATATTGTAAAAGCACAAACAGTAATTTCTCCGCATTGCAAGGTGCAATTCTGAAATTTTTTGCTTTTTCCTGCTCCTCTTAGCATGATAAAGAAGATTCAAAGAGAGTGAGATGCCAGCTCCTTTCATTCAGTCAGTAGCTTCAATCATTTCTGGACGTTTTTCAATGGCAAAAATCAATGAATATTGTAAATGCACAAACAGTAATTTCTCCGCATTGCAAGGTGCAATTCTGAAATTTTTTGCTTTTTCCTGCTCCTCTTAGCATGATAAAGAAGATTCAAAGAGAGTGAGATGCCAGCTCCTTTCATTCAGTCAGTAGCTTCAATCATTTCTGGTATATGAATAACATGATGTTTTTCAATGGCAAAAATCAATGAATATTGTAAATGCACAAACAGTAATTTCTCCGCATTGCAAGTTGCAATTCTGAAATTTTTTGCTTTTTCCTGCTCCTCTTAGCATGATAAAGAAGATTCAAAGAGAGTGAGATGCCAGCTCCTTTCATTCAGTCAGTAGCTTCAATCATTTCTGGACGTTTTTCAATGGCAAAAATCAATGAATATTGTAAATGCACAAACAGTAATTTCTCCGCATTGCAAGGTGCAATTCTGAAATTTTTTGCTTTTTCCTGCTCCTCTTAGCATGATAAAGAAGATTCAAAGAGAGTGAGATGCCAGCTCCTTTCATTCAGTCAGTAGCTTCAAACATTTCTGGTATATGAATAACATGATGTTTTTCAATGGCAAAAATCAATGAATATTGTAAATGCACAAACAGTAATTTCTCCGCATTGCAAGGTGCAATTCTGAAATTTTTTGCTTTTTCCTGCTCCTCTTAGCATGATAAAGAAGATTCAAAGAGAGTGAGATGCCAGCTCCTTTCATTCAGTCAGTAGCTTCAATCATTTCTGGACGTTTTTCAATGGCAAAAATCAATGAATATTGTAAATGCACAAACAGTAATTTCTCCGCATTGCAAGGTGCAATTCTGAAATTTTTTGCTTTTTCCTGCTCCTCTTAGCATGATAAAGAAGATTCAAAGAGAGTGAGATGTCAGCTCCTTTCATTCAGTCAGTAGCTTCAAACATTTCTGGTATATGAATAACATGATGTTTTTCAATGGCAAAAATCAATGAATTTTGTAAATGCACAAACAGTAATTTCTCCGCATTGCAAGGTGCAATTCTGAAATTTTTTGCTTTTTCCTGCTCCTCTTAGCATGATAAAGAAGATTCAAAGAGAGTGAGATGCCAGTTCCTTTCATTCAGTCAGTAGCTTCAATCATTTCTGGACGTTTTTCAATGGCAAAAATCAATGAATATTGTAAATGCACAAACAGTAATTTCTCCGCATTGCAAGGTGCAATTCTGAAATTTTTTGCTTTTTCCTGCTCCTCTTAGCATGATAAAGAAGATTCAAAGAGAGTGAGATGCCAGCTCCTTTCATTCAGTCAGTAGCTTCAATCATTTCTGGTATATGAATAACATGATGTTTTTCAATGGCAAAAATCAATGAATATTGTAAATGCACAAACAGTAATTTCTCCGCATTGCAAGGTGCAATTCTGAATTTTTTTGCTTTTTCCTGCTCCTCTTAGCATGATAAAGAAGATTCAAAGAGAGTGAGATGCCAGCTCCTTTCATTCAGTCAGTAGCTTCAATCATTTCTGGACGTTTTTCAATGGCAAAAATCAATGAATATTGTAAATGCACAAACAGTAATTTCTCCGCATTGCAAGGTGCAATTCTGAAATTTTTTGCTTTTTCCTGCTCCTCTTAGCATGATAAACAAGATTCAAAGAGAGTGAGATGCCAGCTCCTTTCATTCAGTCAGTAGCTTCAATCATTTCTGGACGTTTTTCAATGGCAAAAATCCATGAATATTGTAAATGCACAAACAGTAATTTCTCCGCATTGCAAGGTGCAATTCTGAAATTTTTTGCTTTTTCCTGCTCCTCTTAGCATGATAAAGAAGATTCAAAGAGAGTGAGATGCCAGCTCCTTTCATTCAGTCAGTAGCTTCAATCATTTCTGGTATATGAATAACATGATGTTTTTCAATGGCAAAAATCAATGAATATTGTAAATGCACAAACAGTAATTTCTCCGCATTGCAAGGTGCAATTCTGAAATTTTTTGCTTTTTCCTGCTCCTCTTAGCATGATAAAGAAGATTCAAAGAGAGTGAGATGCCAGCTCCTTTCATTCAGTCAGTAGCTTCAATCATTTCTGGACGTTTTTCAATGGCAAAAATCAATGAATATTGTAAATGCACAAACAGTAATTTCTCCGCATTGCAAGGTGCAATTCTGAAATTTTTTGCTTTTTCCTGCTCCTCTTAGCATGATAAAGAAGATTCAAAGAGAGTGAGATGTCAGCTCCTTTCATTCAGTCAGTAGCTTCAAACATTTCTGGTATATGAATAACATGATGTTTTTCAATGGCAAAAATCAATGAATTTTGTAAATGCACAAACAGTAATTTCTCCGCATTGCAAGGTGCAATTCTGAAATTTTTTGCTTTTTCCTGCTCCTCTTAGCATGATAAAGAAGATTCAAAGAGAGTGAGATGCCAGTTCCTTTCATTCAGTCAGTAGCTTCAATCATTTCTGGACGTTTTTCAATGGCAAAAATCAATGAATATTGTAAATGCACAAACAGTAAATTCTCCGCATTGCAAGGTGCAATTCTGAAAATTTTTGCTTTTTCCTGCTCCTCTTAGCATGATAAAGAAGATTCAAAGAGAGTGAGATGCCAGCTCCTTTCATTCAGTCAGTAGCTTCAATCATTTCTGGTATATGAATAACATGATGTTTTTCAATGGCAAAAATCAATGAATATTGTAAATGCACAAACAGTAATTTCTCCGCATTGCAAGGTGCAATTCTGAAATTTTTTGCTTTTTCCTGCTCCTCTTAGCATGATAAAGAAGATTCAAAGAGAGTGAGATGCCAGCTCCTTTCATTCAGTCAGTAGCTTCAATCATTTCTGAACGTTTTTCAATGGCAAAAATCAATGAATATTGTAAATGCACAAACAGTAATTTCTCCGCATTGCAAGGTGCAATTCTGAAATTTTTTGCTTTTTCCTGCTCCTCTTAGCATGATAAAGAAGATTCAAAGAGAGTGAGATGCCAGCTCCTTTCATTCAGTCAGTAGCTTCAATCATTTCTGGACGTTTTTCAATGGCAAAAATCAATGAATATTGTAAATGCACAAACAGTAATTTCTCCGCATTGCAAGGTGCAATTCTGAAATTTTTTGCTTTTTCCTGCTCCTCTTAGCATGATAAAGAAGATTCAAAGAGAGTGAGATGTCAGCTCCTTTCATTCAGTCAGTAGCTTCAAACATTTCTGGTATATGAATAACATGATGTTTTTCAATGGCAAAAATCAATGAATTTTGTAAATGCACAAACAGTAATTTCTCCGCATTGCAAGGTGCAATTCTGAAATTTTTTGCTTTTTCCTGCTCCTCTTAGCATGATAAAGAAGATTCAAAGAGAGTGAGATGCCAGTTCCTTTCATTCAGTCAGTAGCTTCAATCATTTCTGGACGTTTTTCAATGGCAAAAATCAATGAATATTGTAAATGCACAAACAGTAATTTCTCCGCATTGCAAGGTGCAATTCTGAAATTTTTTGCTTTTTCCTGCTCCTCTTAGCATGATAAAGAAGATTCAAAGAGAGTGAGATGCCAGCTCCTTTCATTCAGTCAGTAGCTTCAATCATTTCTGGTATATGAATAACATGATGTTTTTCAATGGCAAAAATCAATGAATATTGTAAATGCACAAACAGTAATTTCTCCGCATTGCAAGGTGCAATTCTGAAATTTTTTGCTTTTTCCTGCTCCTCTTAGCATGATAAAGAAGATTCAAAGAGAGTGAGATGCCAGCTCCTTTCATTCAGTCAGTAGCTTCAAACATTTCTGGTATATGAATAACATGATGTTTTTCAATGGCAAAAATCAATGAATATTGTAAATGCACAAACAGTAATTTCTCCGCATTGCAAGGTGCAAGTCTGAAATTTTTTGCTTTTTCCTGCTCCTCTTAGCATGATAAAGAAGATTCAAAGAGAGTGAGATGCCAGCTACTTTCATTCAGTCAGTAGCTTCAATCATTTCTGGACGTTTTTCAATGGTAAAAATCAATGAATATTGTAAATGCACAAACAGTAATTTCTCCACATTGCAAGGTGCAATTCTGAAATTTTTTGCTTTTTCCTGCTCCTCTTAGCATGATAAAGAAGATTCAAAGAGAGTGAGATGCCAGCTCCTTTCATTCAGTCAGTAGCTTCAAACATTTCTGGTATATGAATAATATGATGTTTTTCAATGGCAAAAATCAATGAATATTGTAAAAGCACAAACAGTAATTTCTCCGCATTGCAAGGTGCAATTCTGAAATTTTTTGCTTTTTCCTGCTCCTCTTAGCATGATAAAGAAGATTCAAAGAGAGTGAGATGCCAGCTCCTTTCATTCAGTCAGTAGCTTCAATCATTTCTGGACGTTTTTCAATGGCAAAAATCAATGAATATTGTAAATGCACAAACAGTAATTTCTCCGCATTGCAAGGTGCAATTCTGAAATTTTTTGCTTTTTCCTGCTCCTCTTAGCATGATAAAGAAGATTCAAAGAGAGTGAGATGCCAGCTCCTTTCATTCAGTCAGTAGCTTCAATCATTTCTGGTATATGAATAACATGATGTTTTTCAATGGCAAAAATCAATGAATATTGTAAATGCACAAAGAGTAATTTCTCCGCATTGCAAGTTGCAATTCTGAAATTTTTTGCTTTTTCCTGCTCCTCTTAGCATGATAAAGAAGATTCAAAGAGAGTGAGATGCCAGCTCCTTTCATTCAGTCAGTAGCTTCAATCATTTCTGGACGTTTTTCAATGGCAAAAATCAATGAATATTGTAAATGCACAAACAGTAATTTCTCCGCATTGCAAGGTGCAATTCTGAAATTTTTTGCTTTTTCCTGCTCCTCTTAGCATGATAAAGAAGATTCAAAGAGAGTGAGATGCCAGCTCCTTTCATTCAGTCAGTAGCTTCAAACATTTCTGGTATATGAATAACATGATGTTTTTCAATGGCAAAAATCAATGAATATTGTAAATGCACAAACAGTAATTTCTCCGCATTGCAAGGTGCAATTCTGAAATTTTTTGCTTTTTCCTGCTCCTCTTAGCATGATAAAGAAGATTCAAAGAGAGTGAGATGCCAGCTCCTTTCATTCAGTCAGTAGCTTCAATCATTTCTGGACGTTTTTCAATGGCAAAAATCAATGAATATTGTAAATGCACAAACAGTAATTTCTCCGCATTGCAAGGTGCAATTCTGAAATTTTTTGCTTTTTCCTGCTCCTCTTAGCATGATAAAGAAGATTCAAAGAGAGTGAGATGTCAGCTCCTTTCATTCAGTCAGTAGCTTCAAACATTTCTGGTATATGAATAACATGATGTTTTTCAATGGCAAAAATCAATGAATTTTGTAAATGCACAAACAGTAATTTCTCCGCATTGCAAGGTGAAATTCTGAAATTTTTTGCTTTTTCCTGCTCCTCTTAGCATGATAAAGAAGATTCAAAGAGAGTGAGATGCCAGCTCCTTTCATTCAGTCAGTAGCTTCAATCATTTCTGGACGTTTTTCAATGGCAAAAATCAATGAATATTGTAAATGCACAAACAGTAATTTCTCCGCATTGCAAGGTGCAATTCTGAAATTTTTTGCTTTTTCCTGCTCCTCTTAGCATGATAAAGAAGATTCAAAGAGAGTGAGATGCCAGCTCCTTTCATTCAGTCAGTAGCTTCAATCATTTCTGGTATATGAATAACATGATGTTTTTCAATGGCAAAAATCAATGAATATTGTAAATGCACAAACAGTAATTTCTCCGCATTGCAAGTTGCAATTCTGAAATTTTTTGCTTTTTCCTGCTCCTCTTAGCATGATAAAGAAGATTCAAAGAGAGTGAGATGCCAGCTCCTTTCATTCAGTCAGTAGCTTCAATCATTTCTGGACGTTTTTCAATGGCAAAAATCAATGAATATTGTAAATGCACAAACAGTAATTTCTCCGCATTGCAAGGTGCAATTCTGAAATTTTTTGCTTTTTCCTGCTCCTCTTAGCATGATAAAGAAGATTCAAAGAGAGTGAGATGCCAGCTCCTTTCATTCAGTCAGTAGCTTCAATCATTTCTGGACGTTTTTCAATGGCAAAAATCAATGAATATTGTAAATGCACAAACAGTAATTTCTCCGCATTGCAAGGTGCAATTCTGAAATTTTTTGCTTTTTCCTGCTCCTCTTAGCATGATAAAGAAGATTCAAAGAGAGTGAGATGCCAGCTCCTTTCATTCAGTCAGTAGCTTCAAACATTTCTGGTATATGAATAACATGATGTTTTTCAATGGCAAAAATCAATGAATATTGTAAATGCACAAACAGTAATTTCTCCGCATTGCAAGGTGCAATTCTGAAATTTTTTGCTTTTTCCTGCTCCTCTTAGCATGATAAAGAAGATTCAAAGAGAGTGAGATGCCAGCTCCTTTCATTCAGTCAGTAGCTTCAATCATTTCTGGACGTTTTTCAATGGCAAAAATCAATGAATATTGTAAATGCACAAACAGTAATTTCTCCGCATTGCAAGGTGCAATTCTGAAATTTTTTGCTTTTTCCTGCTCCTCTTAGCATGATAAAGAAGATTCAAAGAGAGTGAGATGTCAGCTCCTTTCATTCAGTCAGTAGCTTCAAACATTTCTGGTATATGAATAACATGATGTTTTTCAATGTCAAAAATCAATGAATTTTGTAAATGCACAAACAGTAATTTCTCCGCATTGCAAGGTGCAATTCTGAAATTTTTTGCTTTTTCCTTCTCCTCTTAGCATGATAAAGAAGATTCAAAGAGAGTGAGATGCCAGTTCCTTTCATTCAGTCAGTAGCTTCAATCATTTCTGGACGTTTTTCAATGGCAAAAATCAATGAATATTGTAAATGCACAAACAGTAATTTCTCCGCATTGCAAGGTGCAATTCTGAAATTTTTTGCTTTTTCCTGCTCCTCTTAGCATAATAAAGAAGATTCAAAGAGAGTGAGATGCCAGCTCCTTTCATTCAGTCAGTAGCTTCAATCATTTCTGGTATATGAATAACATGATGTTTTTCAATGGCAAAAATCAATGAATATTGTAAATGCACAAACAGTAATTTCTCCGCATTGCAAGGTGCAATTCTGAATTTTTTTGCTTTTTCCTGCTCCTCTTAGCATGATAAAGAAGATTCAAAGAGAGTGAGATGCCAGCTCCTTTCATTCAGTCAGTAGCTTCAATCATTTCTGGACGTTTTTCAATGGCAAAAATCAATGAATATTGTAAATGCACAAACAGTAATTTCTCCGCATTGCAAGGTGCAATTCTGAAATTTTTTGCTTTTTCCTGCTCCTCTTAGCATGATAAACAAGATTCAAAGAGAGTGAGATGCCAGCTCCTTTCATTCAGTCAGTAGCTTCAATCATTTCTGGACGTTTTTCAATGGCAAAAATCCATGAATATTGTAAATGCACAAACAGTAATTTCTCCGCATTGCAAGGTGCAATTCTGAAATTTTTTGCTTTTTCCTGCTCCTCTTAGCATGATAAAGAAGATTCAAAGAGAGTGAGATGCCAGCTCCTTTCATTCAGTCAGTAGCTTCAAACATTTCTGGTATATGAATAACATGATGTTTTTCAATGGCAAAAATCAATGAATATTGTAAATGCACAAACAGTAATTTCTCCGCATTGCAAGGTGCAAGTCTGAAATTTTTTGCTTTTTCCTGCTCCTCTTAGCATGATAAAGAAGATTCAAAGAGAGTGAGATGCCAGCTACTTTCATTCAGTCAGTAGCTTCAATCATTTCTGGACGTTTTTCAATGGTAAAAATCAATGAATATTGTAAATGCACAAACAGTAATTTCTCCACATTGCAAGGTGCAATTCTGAAATTTTTTGCTTTTTCCTGCTCCTCTTAGCATGATAAAGAAGATTCAAAGAGAGTGAGATGCCAGCTCCTTTCATTCAGTCAGTAGCTTCAATCATTTCTGGTATATGAATAACATGATGTTTTTCAATGGCAAAAATCAATGAATATTGTAAATGCACAAACAGTAATTTCTCCGCATTGCAAGGTGCAATTCTGAAATTTTTTGCTTTTTCCTGCTCCTCTTAGCATGATAAAGAAGATTCAAAGAGAGTGAGATGCCAGCTCCTTTCATTCAGTCAGTAGCTTCAATCATTTCTGGACGTTTTTCAATGGCAAAAATCAATGAATATTGTAAATGCACAAACAGTAATTTCTCCGCATTGCAAGGTGCAATTCTGAAATTTTTTGCTTTTTCCTGCTCCTCTTAGCATGATAAAGAAGATTCAAAGAGAGTGAGATGTCAGCTCCTTTCATTCAGTCAGTAGCTTCAAACATTTCTGGTATATGAATAACATGATGTTTTTCAATGGCAAAAATCAATGAATTTTGTAAATGCACAAACAGTAATTTCTCCGCATTGCAAGGTGCAATTCTGAAATTTTTTGCTTTTTCCTGCTCCTCTTAGCATGATAAAGAAGATTCAAAGAGAGTGAGATGCCAGTTCCTTTCATTCAGTCAGTAGCTTCAATCATTTCTGGACGTTTTTCAATGGCAAAAATCAATGAATATTGTAAATGCACAAACAGTAATTTCTCCGCATTGCAAGGTGCAATTCTGAAATTTTTTGCTTTTTCCTGCTCCTCTTAGCATGATAAAGAAGATTCAAAGAGAGTGAGATGCCAGCTCCTTTCATTCAGTCAGTAGCTTCAATCATTTCTGGTATATGAATAACATGATGTTTTTCAATGGCAAAAATCAATGAATATTGTAAATGCACAAACAGTAATTTCTCCGCATTGCAAGGTGCAATTCTGAAATTTTTTGCTTTTTCCTGCTCCTCTTAGCATGATAAAGAAGATTCAAAGAGAGTGAGATGCCAGCTCCTTTCATTCAGTCAGTAGCTTCAATCATTTCTGGACGTTTTTCAATGGCAAAAATCAATGAATATTGTAAATGCACAAACAGTAATTTCTCCGCATTGCAAGGTGCAATTCTGAAATTTTTTGCTTTTTCCTGCTCCTCTTAGCATGATAAAGAAGATTCAAAGAGAGTGAGATGCCAGTTCCTTTCATTCAGTCAGTAGCTTCAATCATTTCTGGACGTTTTTCAATGGCAAAAATCAATGAATATTGTAAATGCACAAACAGTAATTTCTCTGCATTGCAAGGTGCAATTCTGAAATTTTTTGCTTTTTCCTGCTCCTCTTAGCATGATAAAGAAGATTCAAAGAGAGTGAGATGCCAGCTCCTTTCATTCAGTCAGTAGCTTCAATCATTTCTGGTATATGAATAACATGATGTTTTTCAATGGCAAAAATCAATGAATATTGTAAATGCACAAACAGTAATTTCTCCGCATTGCAAGGTGCAATTCTGAAATTTTTTGCTTTTTCCTGCTCCTCTTAGCATGATAAAGAAGATTCAAAGAGAGTGAGATGCCAGCTCCTTTCATTCAGTCAGTAGCTTCAATCATTTCTGGACGTTTTTCAATGGCAAAAATCAATGAATATTGTAAATGCACAAACAGTAATTTCTCCGCATTGCAAGGTGCAATTCTGAAATTTTTTGCTTTTTCCTGCTCCTCTTAGCATGATAAAGAATATTCAAAGAGAGTGAGATGTCAGCTCCTTTCATTCAGTCAGTAGCTTCAAACATTTCTGGTATATGAATAACATGATGTTTTTCAATGGCAAAAATCAATGAATTTTGTAAATGCACAAACAGTAATTTCTCCGCATTGCAAGGTGCAATTCTGAAATTTTTTGCTTTTTCCTGCTCCTCTTAGCATGATAAAGAAGATTCAAAGAGAGTGAGATGCCAGCTCCTTTCATTCAGTCAGTAGCTTCAATCATTTCTGGACGTTTTTCAATGGCAAAAATCAATGAATATTGTAAATGCACAAACAGTAATTTCTCCGCATTGCAAGGTGCAATTCTGAAATTTTTTGCTTTTTCCTGCTCCTCTTAGCATGATAAAGAAGATTCAAAGAGAGTGAGATGCCAGTTCCTTTCATTCAGTCAGTAGCTTCAATCATTTCTGGACGTTTTTCAATGGCAAAAATCAATGAATATTGTAAATGCACAAACAGTAATTTCTCTGCATTGCAAGGTGCAATTCTGAAATTTTTTGCTTTTTCCTGCTCCTCTTAGCATGATAAAGAAGATTCAAAGAGAGTGAGATGCCAGCTCCTTTCATTCAGTCAGTAGCTTCAATCATTTCTGGTATATGAATAACATGATGTTTTTCAATGGCAAAAATCAATGAATATTGTAAATGCACAAACAGTAATTTCTCCGCATTGCAAGGTGCAATTCTGAAATTTTTTGCTTTTTCCTGCTCCTCTTAGCATGATAAAGAAGATTCAAAGAGAGTGAGATGCCAGCTCCTTTCATTCAGTCAGTAGCTTCAATCATTTCTGGACGTTTTTCAATGGCAAAAATCAATGAATATTGTAAATGCACAAACAGTAATTTCTCCGCATTGCAAGGTGCAATTCTGAAATTTTTTGCTTTTTCCTGCTCCTCGTAGCATGATAAACAAGATTCAAAGAGAGTGAGATGCCAGCTCCTTTCATTCAGTCAGTAGCTTCAATCATTTCTGGACGTTTTTCAATGGCAAAAATCAATGAATATTGTAAATGCACAAACAGTAATTTCTCCGCATTGCAAGGTGCAATTCTGAAATTTTTTGCTTTTTCCTGCTCCTCTTAGCATGATAAAGAAGATTCAAAGAGAGTGAGATGCCAGCTCCTTTCATTCAGTCAGTAGCTTCAAACATTTCTGGTATATGAATAACATGATGTTTTTCAATGGCAAAAATCAATGAATATTGTAAATGCACAAACAGTAATTTCTCCGCATTGCAAGGTGCAATTCTGAAATTTTTTGCTTTTTCCTGCTCCTCTTAGCATGATAAAGAAGATTCAAAGAGAGTGAGATGCCAGCTCCTTTCATTCAGTCAGTAGCTTCAAACATTTCTGGTATATGAATAACATGATGTTTTTCAATGGCAAAAATCAATGAATATTGTAAATGCACAAACAGTAATTTCTCCGCATTGCAAGGTGCAATTCTGAAATTTTTTGCTTTTTCCTGCTCCTCTTAGCATGATAAAGAATATTCAAAGAGAGTGAGATGCCAGCTCCTTTCATTCAGTCAGTAGCTTCAATCATTTCTGGATGTTTTTCAATGGCAAAAATCAATGAATATTGTAAATGCACAAACTGTAATTTCTCCGCATTGCAAGGTGCAATTCTGAAATTTTTGGCTTTTTCCTGCTCCTCTTAGCATGATAAAGAAGATTCAAAGAGAGTGAGATGCCAGCTCCTTTCATTCAGTCAGTAGCTTCAATCATTTCTGGACGTTTTTCAATGGCAAAAATCAATGAATATTGTAAATGCACAAACAGTAATTTCTCCGCATTGCAAGGTGCAATTCTGAAATTTTTTGCTTTTTCCTGCTCCTCTTAGCATGATAAAGAAGATTCAAAGAGAGTGAGATGCCAGCTCCTTTCATTCAGTCAGTACCTTCAATCATTTCTGGATGTTTTTCAATGGCAAAAATCAATGAATATTGTAAATGCACAAACAGTAATTTCTCCGCATTGCAAGGTGCAATTCTGAAATTTTTTGCTTTTTCCCGCTCCTCTTAGCATGATAAAGAAGATTCAAAGAGAGTGAGGTGCCAGCTCCTTTCATTCAGTCAGTAGCTTCAAACATTTCTGGTATATGAATAACATGTTTTTCAATGGCAAAAATCATTGAATATTGTAAATGCACAAACAGTAATTTCTCCGCATTGCAAGGTGCAATTCTGAAATTTTTAGATTTTTCCTGCTCCTCTTAGCATGATAAAGAAGATTCAAAGAGAGTGAGATGCCAGCTCCTTTCATTCAGTCAGTAGCTTCAATCATTTCTGGACGTTTTTCAATGGCAAAAATCAATGAATATTGTAAATGCACAAACAGTAATTTCTCCGCATTGCAAGGTGCAATTCTGAAATTTTTTGCTTTTTCCTGCTCCTCTTAGCATGATAAAGAAGATTCAAAGAGAGTGAGATGCCAGCTCCTTTCATTCAGTCAGTAGCTTCAATCATTTCTGGACGTTTTTCAATGGCAAAAATCAATGAATATTGTAAATGCACAAACAGTAATTTCTCCGCATTGCAAGGTGCAATTCTGAAATTTTTTGCTTTTTCCTGCTCCTCTTAGCATGATAAAGAAGATTCAAAGAGAGTGAGATGCCAGCTCCTTTCATTCAGTCAGTAGCTTCAAACATTTCTGGTATATGAATAACATGATGTTTTTCAATGGCAAAAATCAATGAATATTGTAAATGCACAAACAGTAATTTCTCCGCATTGCAAGGTGCAAGTCTGAAATTTTTTGCTTTTTCCTGCTCCTCTTAGCATGATAAAGAAGATTCAAAGAGAGTGAGATGCCAGCTACTTTCATTCAGTCAGTAGCTTCAATCATTTCTGGACGTTTTTCAATGGTAAAAATCAATGAATATTGTAAATGCACAAACAGTAATTTCTCCACATTGCAAGGTGCAATTCTGAAATTTTTTGCTTTTTCCTGCTCCTCTTAGCATGATAAAGAAGATTCAAAGAGAGTGAGATGCCAGCTCCTTTCATTCAGTCAGTAGCTTCAAACATTTCTGGTATATGAATAACATGATGTTTTTCAATGGCAAAAATCAATGAATATTGTAAATGCACAAACAGTAATTTCTCCGCATTGCAAGGTGCAATTCTGAAATTTTTTGCTTTTTCCTGCTCCTCTTAGCATGATAAAGAAGATTCAAAGAGAGTGAGATGCCAGCTCCTTTCATTCAGTCAGTAGCTTCAAACATTTCTGGTATATGAATAACATGATGTTTTTCAATGGCAAAAATCAATGAATATTGTAAATGCACAAACAGTAATTTCTCCGCATTGCAAGGTGCAATTCTGAAATTTTTTGCTTTTTCCTGCTCCTCTTAGCATGATAAAGAAGATTCAAAGAGAGTGAGATGCCAGCTCCTTTCATTCAGTCAGTAGCTTCAATCATTTCTGGACGTTTTTCAATGGCAAAAATCAATGAATATTGTAAATGCACAAACAGTAATTTCTCCGCATTGCAAGGTGCAATTCTGAAATTTTTTGCTTTTTCCTGCTCCTCTTAGCATGATAAAGAAGATTCAAAGAGAGTGAGATGCCAGCTCCTTTCATTCAGTCAGTAGCTTCAATCATTTCTGGACGTTTTTCAATGGCAAAAATCAATGAATATTGTAAATGCACAAACAGTAATTTCTCCGCATTGCAAGGTGCAATTCTGAAATTTTTTGCTTTTTCCTGCTCCTCTTAGCATGATAAAGAAGATTCAAAGAGAGTGAGATGCCAGCTCCTTTCATTCAGTCAGTAGCTACAAACATTTCTGGTATATGAATAACATGATGTTTTTCAATGGCAAAAATCAATGAATATTGTAAATGCACAAACAGTAATTTCTCCGCATTGCAAGGTGCAATTCTGAAATTTTTTGCTTTTTCCTGCTCCTCTTAGCATGATAAAGAAGATTCAAAGAGAGTGAGATGCCAGCTCCTTTCATTCAGTCAGTAGCTTCAATCATTTCTGGACGTTTTTCAATGGCAAAAATCAATGAATATTGTAAATGCACAAACAGTAATTTCTCCGCATTGCAAGGTGCAATTCTGAAATTTTTTGCTTTTTCCTGCTCCTCTTAGCATGATAAAGAAGATTCAAAGAGAGTGAGATGCCAGCTCCTTTCATTCAGTCAGTAGCTTCAAACATTTCTGGTATATGAATAACATGATGTTTTTCAATGGCAAAAATCAATGAATATTGTAAATGCACAAACAGTAATTTCTCTGCATTGCAAGGTGCAATTCTGAAATTTTTTGCTTTTTCCTGCTCCTCTTAGCATGATAAAGAAGATTCAAAGAGAGTGAGATGCCAGCTCCTTTCATTCAGTCAGTAGCTTCAATCATTTCTGGTATATGAATAACATGATGTTTTTCAATGGCAAAAATCAATGAATATTGTAAATGCACAAACAGTAATTTCTCCGCATTGCAAGGTGCAATTCTGAAATTTTTTGCTTTTTCCTGCTCCTCTTAGCATGATAAAGAAGATTCAAAGAGAGTGAGATGCCAGCTCCTTTCATTCAGTCAGTAGCTTCAATCATTTCTGGACGTTTTTCAATGGCAAAAATCAATGAATATTGTAAATGCACAAACAGTAATTTCTCCGCATTGCAAGGTGCAATTCTGAAATTTTTTGCTTTTTCCTGCTCCTCTTAGCATGATAAAGAATATTCAAAGAGAGTGAGATGTCAGCTCCTTTCATTCAGTCAGTAGCTTCAAACATTTCTGGTATATGAATAACATGATGTTTTTCAATGGCAAAAATCAATGAATTTTGTAAATGCACAAACAGTAATTTCTCCGCATTGCAAGGTGCAATTCTGAAATTTTTTGCTTTTTCCTGCTCCTCTTAGCATGATAAAGAAGATTCAAAGAGAGTGAGATGCCAGTTCCTTTCATTCAGTCAGTAGCTTCAATCATTTCTGGACGTTTTTCAATGGCAAAAATCAATGAATATTGTAAATGCACAAACAGTAATTTCTCCGCATTGCAAGGTGCAATTCTGAAATTTTTTGCTTTTTCCTGCTCCTCTTAGCATGATAAAGAAGATTCAAAGAGAGTGAGATGCCAGCTCCTTTCATTCAGTCAGTAGCTTCAATCATTTCTGGTATATGAATAACATGATGTTTTTCAATGGCAAAAATCAATGAATATTGTAAATGCACAAACAGTAATTTCTCCGCATTGCAAGGTGCAATTCTGAAATTTTTTGCTTTTTCCTGCTCCTCTTAGCATGATAAAGAAGATTCAAAGAGAGTGAGATGCCAGCTCCTTTCATTCAGTCAGTAGCTTCAATCATTTCTGGACGTTTTTCAATGGCAAAAATCAATGAATATTGTAAATGCACAAACAGTAATTTCTCCGCATTGCAAGGTGCAATTCTGAAATTTTTTGCTTTTTCCTGCTCCTCTTAGCATGATAAAGAAGATTCAAAGAGAGTGAGATGCCAGTTCCTTTCATTCAGTCAGTAGCTTCAATCATTTCTGGACGTTTTTCAATGGCAAAAATCAATGAATATTGTAAATGCACAAACAGTAATTTCTCTGCATTGCAAGGTGCAATTCTGAAATTTTTTGCTTTTTCCTGCTCCTCTTAGCATGATAAAGAAGATTCAAAGAGAGTGAGATGCCAGCTCCTTTCATTCAGTCAGTAGCTTCAATCATTTCTGGTATATGAATAACATGATGTTTTTCAATGGCAAAAATCAATGAATATTGTAAATGCACAAACAGTAATTTCTCCGCATTGCAAGGTGCAATTCTGAAATTTTTTGCTTTTTCCTGCTCCTCTTAGCATGATAAAGAAGATTCAAAGAGAGTGAGATGCCAGCTCCTTTCATTCAGTCAGTAGCTTCAATCATTTCTGGACGTTTTTCAATGGCAAAAATCAATGAATATTGTAAATGCACAAACAGTAATTTCTCCGCATTGCAAGGTGCAATTCTGAAATTTTTTGCTTTTTCCTGCTCCTCGTAGCATGATAAACAAGATTCAAAGAGAGTGAGATGCCAGCTCCTTTCATTCAGTCAGTAGCTTCAATCATTTCTGGACGTTTTTCAATGGCAAAAATCAATGAATATTGTAAATGCACAAACAGTAATTTCTCCGCATTGCAAGGTGCAATTCTGAAATTTTTTGCTTTTTCCTGCTCCTCTTAGCATGATAAAGAAGATTCAAAGAGAGTGAGATGCCAGCTCCTTTCATTCAGTCAGTAGCTTCAAACATTTCTGGTATATGAATAACATGATGTTTTTCAATGGCAAAAATCAATGAATATTGTAAATGCACAAACAGTAATTTCTCCGCATTGCAAGGTGCAATTCTGAAATTTTTTGCTTTTTCCTGCTCCTCTTAGCATGATAAAGAAGATTCAAAGAGAGTGAGATGCCAGCTCCTTTCATTCAGTCAGTAGCTTCAATCATTTCTGGACGTTTTTCAATGGCAAAAATCAATGAATATTGTAAATGCACAAACAGTAATTTCTCCGCATTGCAAGGTGCAATTCTGAAATTTTTTGCTTTTTCCTGCTCCTCTTAGCATGATAAAGAAGATTCAAAGAGAGTGAGATGCCAGCTCCTTTCATTCAGTCAGTAGCTTCAATCATTTCTGGACGTTTTTCAATGGCAAAAATCAATGAATATTGTAAATGCACAAACAGTAATTTCTCCGCATTGCAAGGTGCAATTCTGAAATTTTTTGCTTTTTCCTGCTCCTCTTAGCATGATAAAGAAGATTCAAAGAGAGTGAGATGCCAGCTCCTTTCATTCAGTCAGTAGCTACAAACATTTCTGGTATATGAATAACATGATGTTTTTCAATGGCAAAAATCAATGAATATTGTAAATGCACAAACAGTAATTTCTCCGCATTGCAAGGTGCAATTCTGAAATTTTTTGCTTTTTCCTGCTCCTCTTAGCATGATAAAGAAGATTCAAAGAGAGTGAGATGCCAGCTCCTTTCATTCAGTCAGTAGCTTCAAACATTTCTGGTATATGAATAACATGATGTTTTTCAATGGCAAAAATCAATGAATATTGTAAATGCACAAACAGTAATTTCTCCGCATTGCAAGGTGCAATTCTGAAATTTTTTGCTTTTTCCTGCTCCTCTTAGCATGATAAAGAAGATTCAAAGAGAGTGAGATGCCAGCTCCTTTCATTCAGTCAGTAGCTTCAATCATTTCTGGACGTTTTTCAATGGCAAAAATCAATGAATATTGTAAATGCACAAACAGTAATTTCTCCGCATTGCAAGGTGCAATTCTGAAATTTTTTGCTTTTTCCTGCTCCTCTTAGCATGATAAAGAAGATTCAAAGAGAGTGAGATGCCAGCTCCTTTCATTCAGTCAGTAGCTTCAATCATTTCTGGACGTTTTTCAATGGCAAAAATCAATGAATATTGTAAATGCACAAACAGTAATTTCTCCGCATTGCAAGGTGCAATTCTGAAATTTTTTGCTTTTTCCTGCTCCTCTTAGCATGATAAAGAAGATTCAAAGAGAGTGAGATGCCAGCTCCTTTCATTCAGTCAGTAGCTACAAACATTTCTGGTATATGAATAACATGATGTTTTTCAATGGCAAAAATCAATGAATATTGTAAATGCACAAACAGTAATTTCTCCGCATTGCAAGGTGCAATTCTGAAATTTTTTGCTTTTTCCTGCTCCTCTTAGCATGATAAAGAAGATTCAAAGAGAGTGAGATGCCAGCTCCTTTCATTCAGTCAGTAGCTTCAAACATTTCTGGTATATGAATAACATGATGTTTTTCAATGGCAAAAATCAATGAATATTGTAAATGCACAAACAGTAATTTCTCCGCATTGCAAGGTGCAATTCTGAAATTTTTTGCTTTTTCCTGCTCCTCTTAGCATGATAAAGAAGATTCAAAGAGAGTGAGATGCCAGCTCCTTTCATTCAGTCAGTAGCTTCAATCATTTCTGGACGTTTTTCAATGGCAAAAATCAATGAATATTGTAAATGCACAAACAGTAATTTCTCCGCATTGCAAGGTGCAATTCTGAAATTTTTTGCTTTTTCCTGCTCCTCTTAGCATGATAAAGAAGATTCAAAGAGAGTGAGATGCCAGCTCCTTTCATTCAGTCAGTAGCTTCAATCATTTCTGGACGTTTTTCAATGGCAAAAATCAATGAATATTGTAAATGCACAAACAGTAATTTCTCCGCATTGCAAGGTGCAATTCTGAAATTTTTTGCTTTTTCCTGCTCCTCTTAGCATGATAAAGAAGATTCAAAGAGAGTGAGATGCCAGCTCCTTTCATTCAGTCAGTAGCTACAAACATTTCTGGTATATGAATAACATGATGTTTTTCAATGGCAAAAATCAATGAATATTGTAAATGCACAAACAGTAATTTCTCCGCATTGCAAGGTGCAATTCTGAAATTTTTTGCTTTTTCCTGCTCCTCTTAGCATGATAAAGAAGATTCAAAGAGAGTGAGATGCCAGCTCCTTTCATTCAGTCAGTAGCTTCAATCATTTCTGGACGTTTTTCAATGGCAAAAATCAATGAATATTGTAAATGCACAAACAGTAATTTCTCCGCATTGCAAGGTGCAATTCTGAAATTTTTTGCTTTTTCCTGCTCCTCTTAGCATGATAAAGAAGATTCAAAGAGAGTGAGATGCCAGCTCCTTTCATTCAGTCAGTAGCTTCAAACATTTCTGGTATATGAATAACATGATGTTTTTCAATGGCAAAAATCAATGAATATTGTAAATGCACAAACAGTAATTTCTCTGCATTGCAAGGTGCAATTCTGAAATTTTTTGCTTTTTCCTGCTCCTCTTAGCATGATAAAGAAGATTCAAAGAGAGTGAGATGCCAGCTCCTTTCATTCAGTCAGTAGCTTCAATCATTTCTGGTATATGAATAACATGATGTTTTTCAATGGCAAAAATCAATGAATATTGTAAATGCACAAACAGTAATTTCTCCGCATTGCAAGGTGCAATTCTGAAATTTTTTGCTTTTTCCTGCTCCTCTTAGCATGATAAAGAAGATTCAAAGAGAGTGAGATGCCAGCTCCTTTCATTCAGTCAGTAGCTTCAATCATTTCTGGACGTTTTTCAATGGCAAAAATCAATGAATATTGTAAATGCACAAACAGTAATTTCTCCGCATTGCAAGGTGCAATTCTGAAATTTTTTGCTTTTTCCTGCTCCTCTTAGCATGATAAAGAAGATTCAAAGAGAGTGAGATGCCAGCTCCTTTCATTCAGTCAGTAGCTTCAAACATTTCTGGTATATGAATAACATGATGTTTTTCAATGGCAAAAATCAATGAATATTGTAAATGCACAAACAGTAATTTCTCCGCATTGCAAGGTGCAATTCTGAAATTTTTTGCTTTTTCCTGCTCCTCTTAGCATGATAAAGAAGATTCAAAGAGAGTGAGATGCCAGCTCCTTTCATTCAGTCAGTAGCTTCAATCATTTCTGGACGTTTTTCAATGGCAAAAATCAATGAATATTGTAAATGCACAAACAGTAATTTCTCCGCATTGCAAGGTGCAATTCTGAAATTTTTTGCTTTTTCCTGCTCCTCTTAGCATGATAAAGAAGATTCAAAGAGAGTGAGATGCCAGCTCCTTTCATTCAGTCAGTAGCTTCAAACATTTCTGGTATATGAATAACATGATGTTTTTCAATGGCAAAAATCAATGAATATTGTAAATGCACAAACAGTAATTTCTCCGCATTGCAAGGTGCAATTCTGAAATTTTTTGCTTTTTCCTGCTCCTCTTAGCATGATAAAGAAGATTCAAAGAGAGTGAGATGCCAGCTCCTTTCATTCAGTCAGTAGCTTCAATCATTTCTGGACGTTTTTCAATGGCAAAAATCAATGAATATTGTAAATGCACAAACAGTAATTTCTCCGCATTGCAAGGTGCAATTCTGAAATTTTTTGCTTTTTCCTGCTCCTCTTAGCATGATAAAGAAGATTCAAAGAGAGTGAGATGCCAGCTCCTTTCATTCAGTCAGTAGCTACAAACATTTCTGGTATATGAATAACATGATGTTTTTCAATGGCAAAAATCAATGAATATTGTAAATGCACAAACAGTAATTTCTCCGCATTGCAAGGTGCAATTCTGAAATTTTTTGCTTTTTCCTGCTCCTCTTAGCATGATAAAGAAGATTCAAAGAGAGTGAGATGCCAGCTCCTTTCATTCAGTCAGTAGCTTCAATCATTTCTGGACGTTTTTCAATGGCAAAAATCAATGAATATTGTAAATGCACAAACAGTAATTTCTCCGCATTGCAAGGTGCAATTCTGAAATTTTTTGCTTTTTCCTGCTCCTCTTAGCATGATAAAGAAGATTCAAAGAGAGTGAGATGCCAGCTCCTTTCATTCAGTCAGTAGCTTCAATCATTTCTGGACGTTTTTCAATGGCAAAAATCAATGAATATTGTAAATGCACAAACAGTAATTTCTCCGCATTGCAAGGTGCAATTCTGAAATTTTTTGCTTTTTCCTGCTCCTCGTAGCATGATAAACAAGATTCAAAGAGAGTGAGATGCCAGCTCCTTTCATTCAGTCAGTAGCTTCAATCATTTCTGGACGTTTTTCAATGGCAAAAATCAATGAATATTGTAAATGCACAAACAGTAATTTCTCCGCATTGCAAGGTGCAATTCTGAAATTTTTTGCTTTTTCCTGCTCCTCTTAGCATGATAAAGAAGATTCAAAGAGAGTGAGATGCCAGCTCCTTTCATTCAGTCAGTAGCTTCAAACATTTCTGGTATATGAATAACATGATGTTTTTCAATGGCAAAAATCAATGAATATTGTAAATGCACAAACAGTAATTTCTCCGCATTGCAAGGTGCAATTCTGAAATTTTTTGCTTTTTCCTGCTCCTCTTAGCATGATAAAGAAGATTCAAAGAGAGTGAGATGCCAGCTCCTTTCATTCAGTCAGTAGCTTCAAACATTTCTGGTATATGAATAACATGATGTTTTTCAATGGCAAAAATCAATGAATATTGTAAATGCACAAACAGTAATTTCTCCGCATTGCAAGGTGCAATTCTGAAATTTTTTGCTTTTTCCTGCTCCTCTTAGCATGATAAAGAATATTCAAAGAGAGTGAGATGCCAGCTCCTTTCATTCAGTCAGTAGCTTCAATCATTTCTGGATGTTTTTCAATGGCAAAAATCAATGAATATTGTAAATGCACAAACTGTAATTTCTCCGCATTGCAAGGTGCAATTCTGAAATTTTTGGCTTTTTCCTGCTCCTCTTAGCATGATAAAGAAGATTCAAAGAGAGTGAGATGCCAGCTCCTTTCATTCAGTCAGTAGCTTCAATCATTTCTGGACGTTTTTCAATGGCAAAAATCAATGAATATTGTAAATGCACAAACAGTAATTTCTCCGCATTGCAAGGTGCAATTCTGAAATTTTTTGCTTTTTCCTGCTCCTCTTAGCATGATAAAGAAGATTCAAAGAGAGTGA
Organism: Phyllobates terribilis; assembly: GCF_046119375.1. Classification (NCBI taxonomy): domain Eukaryota; kingdom Metazoa; phylum Chordata; class Amphibia; order Anura; family Dendrobatidae; genus Phyllobates; species Phyllobates terribilis. Next base: position 25,402 of record NW_027367315.1, on the reverse strand, counting down.
GATGCCAGCTCCTTTCATTCAGTCAGTACCTTCAATCATTTCTGGATGTTTTTCAATGGCAAAAATCAATGAATATTGTAAATGCACAAACAGTAATTTCTCCGCATTGCAAGGTGCAATTCTGAAATTTTTTGCTTTTTCCCGCTCCTCTTAGCATGATAAAGAAGATTCAAAGAGAGTGAGGTGCCAGCTCCTTTCATTCAGTCAGTAGCTTCAAACATTTCTGGTATATGAATAACATGTTTTTCAATGGCAAAAATCATTGAATATTGTAAATGCACAAACAGTAATTTCTCCGCATTGCAAGGTGCAATTCTGAAATTTTTAGATTTTTCCTGCTCCTCTTAGCATGATAAAGAAGATTCAAAGAGAGTGAGATGCCAGCTCCTTTCATTCAGTCAGTAGCTTCAATCATTTCTGGACGTTTTTCAATGGCAAAAATCAATGAATATTGTAAATGCACAAACAGTAATTTCTCCGCATTGCAAGGTGCAATTCTGAAATTTTTTGCTTTTTCCTGCTCCTCTTAGCATGATAAAGAAGATTCAAAGAGAGTGAGATGCCAGCTCCTTTCATTCAGTCAGTAGCTTCAATCATTTCTGGACGTTTTTCAATGGCAAAAATCAATGAATATTGTAAATGCACAAACAGTAATTTCTCCGCATTGCAAGGTGCAATTCTGAAATTTTTTGCTTTTTCCTGCTCCTCTTAGCATGATAAAGAAGATTCAAAGAGAGTGAGATGCCAGCTCCTTTCATTCAGTCAGTAGCTTCAAACATTTCTGGTATATGAATAACATGATGTTTTTCAATGGCAAAAATCAATGAATATTGTAAATGCACAAACAGTAATTTCTCCGCATTGCAAGGTGCAAGTCTGAAATTTTTTGCTTTTTCCTGCTCCTCTTAGCATGATAAAGAAGATTCAAAGAGAGTGAGATGCCAGCTACTTTCATTCAGTCAGTAGCTTCAATCATTTCTGGACGTTTTTCAATGGTAAAAATCAATGAATATTGTAAATGCACAAACAGTAATTTCTCCACATTGCAAGGTGCAATTCTGAAATTTTTTGCTTTTTCCTGCTCCTCTTAGCATGATAAAGAAGATTCAAAGAGAGTGAGATGCCAGCTCCTTTCATTCAGTCAGTAGCTTCAAACATTTCTGGTATATGAATAACATGATGTTTTTCAATGGCAAAAATCAATGAATATTGTAAATGCACAAACAGTAATTTCTCCGCATTGCAAGGTGCAATTCTGAAATTTTTTGCTTTTTCCTGCTCCTCTTAGCATGATAAAGAAGATTCAAAGAGAGTGAGATGCCAGCTCCTTTCATTCAGTCAGTAGCTTCAAACATTTCTGGTATATGAATAACATGATGTTTTTCAATGGCAAAAATCAATGAATATTGTAAATGCACAAACAGTAATTTCTCCGCATTGCAAGGTGCAATTCTGAAATTTTTTGCTTTTTCCTGCTCCTCTTAGCATGATAAAGAAGATTCAAAGAGAGTGAGATGCCAGCTCCTTTCATTCAGTCAGTAGCTTCAATCATTTCTGGACGTTTTTCAATGGCAAAAATCAATGAATATTGTAAATGCACAAACAGTAATTTCTCCGCATTGCAAGGTGCAATTCTGAAATTTTTTGCTTTTTCCTGCTCCTCTTAGCATGATAAAGAAGATTCAAAGAGAGTGAGATGCCAGCTCCTTTCATTCAGTCAGTAGCTTCAATCATTTCTGGACGTTTTTCAATGGCAAAAATCAATGAATATTGTAAATGCACAAACAGTAATTTCTCCGCATTGCAAGGTGCAATTCTGAAATTTTTTGCTTTTTCCTGCTCCTCTTAGCATGATAAAGAAGATTCAAAGAGAGTGAGATGCCAGCTCCTTTCATTCAGTCAGTAGCTACAAACATTTCTGGTATATGAATAACATGATGTTTTTCAATGGCAAAAATCAATGAATATTGTAAATGCACAAACAGTAATTTCTCCGCATTGCAAGGTGCAATTCTGAAATTTTTTGCTTTTTCCTGCTCCTCTTAGCATGATAAAGAAGATTCAAAGAGAGTGAGATGCCAGCTCCTTTCATTCAGTCAGTAGCTTCAATCATTTCTGGACGTTTTTCAATGGCAAAAATCAATGAATATTGTAAATGCACAAACAGTAATTTCTCCGCATTGCAAGGTGCAATTCTGAAATTTTTTGCTTTTTCCTGCTCCTCTTAGCATGATAAAGAAGATTCAAAGAGAGTGAGATGCCAGCTCCTTTCATTCAGTCAGTAGCTTCAAACATTTCTGGTATATGAATAACATGATGTTTTTCAATGGCAAAAATCAATGAATATTGTAAATGCACAAACAGTAATTTCTCCGCATTGCAAGGTGCAAGTCTGAAATTTTTTGCTTTTTCCTGCTCCTCTTAGCATGATAAAGAAGATTCAAAGAGAGTGAGATGCCAGCTACTTTCATTCAGTCAGTAGCTTCAATCATTTCTGGACGTTTTTCAATGGTAAAAATCAATGAATATTGTAAATGCACAAACAGTAATTTCTCCACATTGCAAGGTGCAATTCTGAAATTTTTTGCTTTTTCCTGCACCTCTTAGCATGATAAAGAAGATTCAAAGAGAGTGAGATGCCAGCTCCTTTCATTCAGTCAGTAGCTTCAAACATTTCTGGTATATGAATAACATGATGTTTTTCAATGGCAAAAATCAATGAATATTGTAAATGCACAAACAGTAATTTCTCCGCATTGCAAGGTGCAATTCTGAAATTTTTTGCTTTTTCCTGCTCCTCTTAGCATGATAAAGAAGATTCAAAGAGAGTGAGATGCCAGCTCCTTTCATTCAGTCAGTAGCTTCAAACATTTCTGGTATATGAATAACATGATGTTTTTCAATGGCAAAAATCAATGAATATTGTAAATGCACAAAGAGTAATTTCTCCGCATTGCAAGGTGCAATTCTGAAATTTTTTGCTTTTTCCTGCTCCTCTTAGCATGATAAAGAAGATTCAAAGAGAGTGAGATGCCAGCTCCTTTCATTCAGTCAGTAGCTTCAATCATTTCTGGACGTTTTTCAATGGCAAAAATCAATGAATATTGTAAATGCACAAACAGTAATTTCTCCGCATTGCAAGGTGCAATTCTGAAATTTTTTGCTTTTTCCTGCTCCTCTTAGCATGATAAAGAAGATTCAAAGAGAGTGAGATGCCAGCTCCTTTCATTCAGTCAGTAGCTTCAATCATTTCTGGACGTTTTTCAATGGCAAAAATCAATGAATATTGTAAATGCACAAACAGTAATTTCTCCGCATTGCAAGGTGCAATTCTGAAATTTTTTGCTTTTTCCTGCTCCTCTTAGCATGATAAAGAAGATTCAAAGAGAGTGAGATGCCAGCTCCTTTCATTCAGTCAGTAGCTACAAACATTTCTGGTATATGAATAACATGATGTTTTTCAATGGCAAAAATCAATGAATATTGTAAATGCACAAACAGTAATTTCTCCGCATTGCAAGGTGCAATTCTGAAATTTTTTGCTTTTTCCTGCTCCTCTTAGCATTATAAAGAAGATTCAAAGAGAGTGAGATGCCAGCTCCTTTCATTCAGTCAGTAGCTTCAATCATTTCTGGACGTTTTTCAATGGCAAAAATCAATGAATATTGTAAATGCACAAACAGTAATTTCTCCGCATTGCAAGGTGCAATTCTGAAATTTTTTGCTTTTTCCTGCTCCTCTTAGCATGATAAAGAAGATTCAAAGAGAGTGAGATGCCAGCTCCTTTCATTCAGTCAGTAGCTTCAATCATTTCTGGACGTTTTTCAATGGCAAAAATCAATGAATATTGTAAATGCACAAACAGTAATTTCTCCGCATTGCAAGGTGCAATTCTGAAATTTTTTGCTTTTTCCTGCTCCTCTTAGCATGACAAAGAAGATTCAAAGAGATTAAGATGCCAGCTCCTTTCATTCAGTCAGTAGCTTCAATCATTTCTGGTATATGAATAACATGATGTTTTTCAATGGCAAAAATCAATGAATATTGTAAATGCACAAACAGTAATTTCTCCGCATTGCAAGGTGCAATTCTGAAATTTTTTGCTTTTTCCTGCTCCTCTTAGCATGATAAAGAAGATTCAAAGAGAGTGAGATGCCAGCTCCTTTCATTCAGTCAGTAGCTTCAATCATTTCTGGACGTTTTTCAATGGCAAAAATCAATGAATATTGTAAATGCACAAACAGTAATTTCTCCGCATTGCAAGGTGCAATTCTGAAATTTTTTGCTTTTTCCTGCTCCTCTTAGCATGATAAAGAAGATTCAAAGAGAGTGAGATGCCAGCTCCTTTCATTCAGTCAGTAGCTTCAATCATTTCTGGACGTTTTTCAATGGCAAAAATCAATGAATATTGTAAATGCACAAACAGTAATTTCTCCGCATTGCAAGGTGCAATTCTGAAATTTTTTGCTTTTTCCTGCTCCTCTTAGCATGATAAAGAAGATTCAAAGAGAGTGAGATGCCAGGTCCTTTCATTCAGTCAGTAGCTTCAAACATTTCTGGTATATGAATAATATGATGTTTTTCAATGGCAAAAATCAATGAATATTGTAAAAGCACAAACAGTAATTTCTCCGCATTGCAAGGTGCAATTCTGAAATTTTTTGCTTTTTCCTGCTCCTCTTAGCATGATAAAGAAGATTCAAAGAGAGTGAGATGCCAGCTCCTTTCATTCAGTCAGTAGCTTCAATCATTTCTGGACGTTTTTCAATGGCAAAAATCAATGAATATTGTAAATGCACAAACAGTAATTTCTCCGCATTGCAAGGTGCAATTCTGAAATTTTTTGCTTTTTCCTGCTCCTCTTAGCATGATAAAGAAGATTCAAAGAGAGTGAGATGCCAGCTCCTTTCATTCAGTCAGTAGCTTCAATCATTTCTGGTATATGAATAACATGATGTTTTTCAATGGCAAAAATCAATGAATATTGTAAATGCACAAACAGTAATTTCTCCGCATTGCAAGTTGCAATTCTGAAATTTTTTGCTTTTTCCTGCTCCTCTTAGCATGATAAAGAAGATTCAAAGAGAGTGAGATGCCAGCTCCTTTCATTCAGTCAGTAGCTTCAATCATTTCTGGACGTTTTTCAATGGCAAAAATCAATGAATATTGTAAATGCACAAACAGTAATTTCTCCGCATTGCAAGGTGCAATTCTGAAATTTTTTGCTTTTTCCTGCTCCTCTTAGCATGATAAAGAAGATTCAAAGAGAGTGAGATGCCAGCTCCTTTCATTCAGTCAGTAGCTTCAAACATTTCTGGTATATGAATAACATGATGTTTTTCAATGGCAAAAATCAATGAATATTGTAAATGCACAAACAGTAATTTCTCCGCATTGCAAGGTGCAATTCTGAAATTTTTTGCTTTTTCCTGCTCCTCTTAGCATGATAAAGAAGATTCAAAGAGAGTGAGATGCCAGCTCCTTTCATTCAGTCAGTAGCTTCAATCATTTCTGGACGTTTTTCAATGGCAAAAATCAATGAATATTGTAAATGCACAAACAGTAATTTCTCCGCATTGCAAGGTGCAATTCTGAAATTTTTTGCTTTTTCCTGCTCCTCTTAGCATGACAAAGAAGATTCAAAGAGAGTAAGATGCCAGCTCCTTTCATTCAGTCAGTAGCATCAATCATTTCTGGTATATGAATAACATGATGTTTTTCAATGGCAAAAATCAATGAATATTGTAAATGCACAAACAGTAATTTCTCCGCATTGCAAGGTGCAATTCTGAAATTTTTTGCTTTTTCCTGCTCCTCTTAGCATGATAAAGAAGATTCAAAGAGAGTGAGATGCCAGCTCCTTTCATTCAGTCAGTAGCTTCAATCATTTCTGGACGTTTTTCAATGGCAAAAATCAATGAATATTGTAAATGCACAAACAGTAATTTCTCCGCATTGCAAGGTGCAATTCTGAAATTTTTTGCTTTTTCCTGCTCCTCTTAGCATGATAAAGAAGATTCAAAGAGAGTGAGATGCCAGCTCCTTTCATTCAGTCAGTAGCTTCAATCATTTCTGGACGTTTTTCAATGGCAAAAATCAATGAATATTGTAAATGCACAAACAGTAATTTCTCCGCATTGCAAGGTGCAATTCTGAAATTTTTTGCTTTTTCCTGCTCCTCTTAGCATGATAAAGAAGATTCAAAGAGAGTGAGATGCCAGGTCCTTTCATTCAGTCAGTAGCTTCAAACATTTCTGGTATATGAATAATATGATGTTTTTCAATGGCAAAAATCAATGAATATTGTAAAAGCACAAACAGTAATTTCTCCGCATTGCAAGGTGCAATTCTGAAATTTTTTGCTTTTTCCTGCTCCTCTTAGCATGATAAAGAAGATTCAAAGAGAGTGAGATGCCAGCTCCTTTCATTCAGTCAGTAGCTTCAATCATTTCTGGACGTTTTTCAATGGCAAAAATCAATGAATATTGTAAATGCACAAACAGTAATTTCTCCGCATTGCAAGGTGCAATTCTGAAATTTTTTGCTTTTTCCTGCTCCTCTTAGCATGATAAAGAAGATTCAAAGAGAGTGAGATGCCAGCTCCTTTCATTCAGTCAGTAGCTTCAATCATTTCTGGTATATGAATAACATGATGTTTTTCAATGCCAAAAATCAATGAATATTGTAAATGCACAAACAGTAATTTCTCCGCATTGCAAGTTGCAATTCTGAAATTTTTTGCTTTATCCTGCTCCTCTTAGCATGATAAAGAAGACTCAAAGAGAGTGAGATGCCAGCTCCTTTCATTCAGTCAGTAGCTTCAATCATTTCTGGACGTTTTTCAATGGCAAAAATCAATGAATATTGTAAATGCACAAACAGTAATTTCTCCGCATTGCAAGGTGCAATTCTGAAATTTTTTGCTTTTTCCTGCTCCTCTTAGCATAATAAAGAAGATTCAAAGAGAGTGAGATGCCAGCTCCTTTCATTCAGTCAGTAGCTTCAATCATTTCTGGACGTTTTTCAATGGCAAAAATCAATGAATATTGTAAATGCACAAACAGTAATTTCTCCGCATTGCAAGGTGCAATTCTGAAATTTTTTGCTTTTTCCTGCTCCTCTTAGCATGATAAAGAAGATTCAAAGAGAGTGAGATGCCAGCTCCTTTCATTCAGTCAGTAGCTTCAAACATTTCTGGTATATGAATAACATGATGTTTTTCAATGGCAAAAATCAATGAATATTGTAAATGCACAAACAGTAATTTCTCCGCATTGCAAGGTGCAATTCTGAAATTTTTTGCTTTTTCCTGCTCCTCTTAGCATGATAAAGAAGATTCAAAGAGAGTGAGATGCCAGCTCCTTTCATTCAGTCAGTAGCTTCAATCATTTCTGGTATATGAATAACATGATGTTTTTCAATGGCAAAAATCAATGAATATTGTAAATGCACAAACAGTAATTTCTCCACATTGTAAGGTGCAATTCTGAAATTTTTTGCTTTTTCCTGCTCCTCTTAGCATGATAAAGAAGATTCAAAGAGAGTGAGATGCCAGCTCCTTTCATTCAGTCAGTAGCTTCAATCATTTCTGGACGTTTTTCAATGGCAAAAATCAATGAATATTGTAAATGCACAAACAGTAATTTCTCCGCATTGCAAGGTGCAATTCTGAAATTTTTTGCTTTTTCCTGCTCCTCTTAGCATGATAAAGAAGATTCAAAGAGAGTGAGATGCCAGCTCCTTTCATTCAGTCAGTAGCTACAAACATTTCTGGTATATGAATAACATGATGTTTTTCAATGGCAAAAATCAATGAATATTGTAAATGCACAAACAGTAATTTCTCCGCATTGCAAGGTGCAATTCTGAAATTTTTTGCTTTTTCCTGCTCCTCTTAGCATGATAAAGAAGATTCAAAGAGAGTGAGATGCCAGCTCCTTTCATTCAGTCAGTAGCTTCAATCATTTCTGGACGTTTTTCAATGGCAAAAATCAATGAATATTGTAAATGCACAAACAGTAATTTCTCCGCATTGCAAGGTGCAATTCTGAAATTTTTTGCTTTTTCCTGCTCCTCTTAGCATGATAAAGAAGATTCAAAGAGAGTGAGATGCCAGCTCCTTTCATTCAGTCAGTAGCTTCAATCATTTCTGGACGTTTTTCAATGGCAAAAATCAATGAATATTGTAAATGCACAAACAGTAATTTCTCCGCATTGCAAGGTGCAATTCTGAAATTTTTTGCTTTTTCCTGCTCCTCTTAGCATGACAAAGAAGATTCAAAGAGAGTAAGATGCCAGCTCCTTTCATTCAGTCAGTAGCTTCAATCATTTCTGGTATATGAATAACATGATGTTTTTCAATGGCAAAAATCAATGAATATTGTAAATCCACAAACAGTAATTTCTCCGCATTGCAAGGTGCAATTCTGAAATTTTTTGCTTTTTCCTGCTCCTCTTAGCATGATAAAGAAGATTCAAAGAGAGTGAGATGCCAGCTCCTTTCATTCAGTCAGTAGCTTCAATCATTTCTGGACGTTTTTCAATGGCAAAAATCAATGAATATTGTAAATGCACAAACAGTAATTTCTCCGCATTGCAAGGTGCAATTCTGAAATTTTTTGCTTTTTCCTGCTCCTCTTAGCATGATAAAGAAGATTCAAAGAGAGTGAGATGCCAGCTCCTTTCATTCAGTCAGTAGCTTCAATCATTTCTGGACGTTTTTCAATGGCAAAAATCAATGAATATTGTAAATGCACAAACAGAAATTTCTCCGCATTGCAAGGTGCAATTCTGAAATTTTTTGCTTTTTCCTGCTCCTCTTAGCATGATAAAGAAGATTCAAAGAGAGTGAGATGCCAGCTCCTTTCATTCAGTCAGTATCTTCAAACATTTCTGGTATTTGAATAATATGATGTTTTTCAATGGCAAAAATCAATGAATATTGTAAAAGCACAAACAGTAATTTCTCCGCATTGCAAGGTGCAATTCTGAAATTTTTTGCTTTTTCCTGCTCCTCTTAGCATGATAAAGAAGATTCAAAGAGAGTGAGATGCCAGCTCCTTTCATTCAGTCAGTAGCTTCAATCATTTCTGGACGTTTTTCAATGGCAAAAATCAATGAATATTGTAAATGCACAAACAGTAATTTCTCCGCATTGCAAGGTGCAATTCTGAAATTTTTTGCTTTTTCCTGCTCCTCTTAGCATGATAAAGAAGATTCAAAGAGAGTGAGATGCCAGCTCCTTTCATTCAGTCAGTAGCTTCAATCATTTCTGGACGTTTTTCAATGGCAAAAATCAATGAATATTGTAAATGCACAAACAGTAATTTCTCCGCATTGCAAGGTGCAATTCTGAAATTTTTTGCTTTTTCCTGCTCCTCTTAGCATGATAAAGAAGATTCAAAGAGAGTGAGATGTCAGCTCCTTTCATTCAGTCAGTAGCTTCAAACATTTCTGGTATATGAATAACATGATGTTTTTCAATGGCAAAAATCAATGAATTTTGTAAATGCACAAACAGTAATTTCTCCGCATTGCAAGGTGCAATTCTGAAATTTTTTGCTTTTTCCTGCTCCTCTTAGCATGATAAAGAAGATTCAAAGAGAGTGAGATGCCAGTTCCTTTCATTCAGTCAGTAGCTTTAATCATTTCTGGACGTTTTTCAATGGCAAAAATCAATGAATATTGTAAATGCACAAACAGTAATTTCTCCGCATTGCAAGGTGCAATTCTGAAATTTTTTGCTTTTTCCTGCTCCTCTTAGCATGATAAAGAAGATTCAAAGAGAGTGAGATGCCAGCTCCTTTCATTCAGTCAGTAGCTTCAATCATTTCTGGTATATGAATAACATGATGTTTTTCAATGGCAAAAATCAATGAATATTGTAAATGCACAAACAGTAATTTCTCCGCATTGCAAGGTGCAATTCTGAATTTTTTTGCTTTTTCCTGCTCCTCTTAGCATGATAAAGAAGATTCAAAGAGAGTGAGATGCCAGCTCCTTTCATTCAGTCAGTAGCTTCAATCATTTCTGGACGTTTTTCAATGGCAAAAATCAATGAATATTGTAAATGCACAAACAGTAATTTCTCCGCATTGCAAGGTGCAATTCTGAAATTTTTTGCTTTTTCCTGCTCCTCTTAGCATGATAAACAAGATTCAAAGAGAGTGAGATGCCAGCTCCTTTCATTCAGTCAGTAGCTTCAATCATTTCTGGACGTTTTTCAATGGCAAAAATCAATGAATATTGTAAATGCACAAACAGTAATTTCTCCGCATTGCAAGGTGCAATTCTGAAATTTTTTGCTTTTTCCTGCTCCTCTTAGCATGATAAAGAAGATTCAAAGAGAGTGAGATGCCAGCTCCTTTCATTCAGTCAGTAGCTTCAAACATTTCTGGTATATGAATAACATGATGTTTTTCAATGGCAAAAATCAATGAATATTGTAAATGCACAAACAGTAATTTCTCCGCATTGCAAGGTGCAAGTCTGAAATTTTTTGCTTTTTCCTGCTCCTCTTAGCATGATAAAGAAGATTCAAAGAGAGTGAGATGCCAGCTACTTTCATTCAGTCAGTAGCTTCAATCATTTCTGGACGTTTTTCAATGGTAAAAATCAATGAATATTGTAAATGCACAAACAGTAATTTCTCCACATTGCAAGGTGCAATTCTGAAATTTTTTGCTTTTTCCTGCTCCTCTTAGCATGATAAAGAAGATTCAAAGAGAGTGAGATGCCAGCTCCTTTCATTCAGTCAGTAGCTTCAATCATTTCTGGTATATGAATAACATGATGTTTTTCAATGGCAAAAATCAATGAATATTGTAAATGCACAAACAGTAATTTCTCCGCATTGCAAGGTGCAATTCTGAAATTTTTTGCTTTTTCCTGCTCCTCTTAGCATGATAAAGAAGATTCAAAGAGAGTTAGATGCCAGCTCCTTTCATTCAGTCAGTAGCTTCAATCATTTCTGGACGTTTTTCAATGGCAAAAATCAATGAATATTGTAAATGCACAAACAGTAATTTCTCCGCATTGCAAGGTGCAATTCTGAAATTTTTTGCTTTTTCCTGCTCCTCTTAGCATGATAAAGAAGATTCAAAGAGAGTGAGATGTCAGCTCCTTTCATTCAGTCAGTAGCTTCAAACATTTCTGGTATATGAATAACATGATGTTTTTCAATGGCAAAAATCAATGAATTTTGTAAATGCACAAACAGTAATTTCTCCGCATTGCAAGGTGCAATTCTGAAATTTTTTGCTTTTTCCTGCTCCTCTTAGCATGATAAAGAAGATTCAAAGAGAGTGAGATGCCAGTTCCTTTCATTCAGTCAGTAGCTTCAATCATTTCTGGACGTTTTTCAATGGCAAAAATCAATGAATATTGTAAATGCACAAACAGTAATTTCTCCGCATTGCAAGGTGCAATTCTGAAATTTTTTGCTTTTTCCTGCTCCTCTTAGCATGATAAAGAAGATTCAAAGAGAGTGAGATGCCAGCTCCTTTCATTCAGTCAGTAGCTTCAATCATTTCTGGTATATGAATAACATGATGTTTTTCAATGGCAAAAATCAATGAATATTGTAAATGCACAAACAGTAATTTCTCCGCATTGCAAGGTGCAATTCTGAAATTTTTTGCTTTTTCCTGCTCCTCTTAGCATGATAAAGAAGATTCAAAGAGAGTGAGATGCCAGCTCATTTCATTCAGTCAGTAGCTTCAAACATTTCTGGTATATGAATAACATGATGTTTTTCAATGGCAAAAATCAATGAATATTGTAAATGCACAAACTGTAATTTCTCCGCATTGCAAGGTGCAATTCTGAAATTTTTTGCTTTTTCCTGCTCCTCTTAGCATGATAAAGAAGATTCAAAGAGAGTGAGATGCCAGCTCCTTTCATTCAGTCAGTAGCTTCAATCATTTCTGGACGTTTTTCAATGGCAAAAATCAATGAATATTGTAAATGCACAAACAGTAATTTCTCCGCATTGCAAGGTGCAATTCTGAAATTTTTTGCTTTTTCCTGCTCCTCTTAGCATGATAAAGAAGATTCAAAGAGAGTGAGATGTCAGCTCCTTTCATTCAGTCAGTAGCTTCAAACATTTCTGGTATATGAATAACATGATGTTTTTCAATGGCAAAAATCAATGAATTTTGTAAATGCACAAACAGTAATTTCTCCGCATTGCAAGGTGCAATTCTGAAATTTTTTGCTTTTTCCTGCTCCTCTTAGCATGATAAAGAAGATTCAAAGAGAGTGAGATGCCAGTTCCTTTCATTCAGTCAGTAGCTTTAATCATTTCTGGACGTTTTTCAATGGCAAAAATCAATGAATATTGTAAATGCACAAACAGTAATTTCTCCGCATTGCAAGGTGCAATTCTGAAATTTTTTGCTTTTTCCTGCTCCTCTTAGCATGATAAAGAAGATTCAAAGAGAGTGAGATGCCAGCTCCTTTCATTCAGTCAGTAGCTTCAATCATTTCTGGTATATGAATAACATGATGTTTTTCAATGGCAAAAATCAATGAATATTGTAAATGCACAAACAGTAATTTCTCCGCATTGCAAGGTGCAATTCTGAATTTTTTTGCTTTTTCCTGCTCCTCTTAGCATGATAAAGAAGATTCAAAGAGAGTGAGATGCCAGCTCCTTTCATTCAGTCAGTAGCTTCAATCATTTCTGGACGTTTTTCAATGGCAAAAATCAATGAATATTGTAAATGCACAAACAGTAATTTCTCCGCATTGCAAGGTGCAATTCTGAAATTTTTTGCTTTTTCCTGCTCCTCTTAGCATGATAAACAAGATTCAAAGAGAGTGAGATGCCAGCTCCTTTCATTCAGTCAGTAGCTTCAATCATTTCTGGACGTTTTTCAATGGCAAAAATCAATGAATATTGTAAATGCACAAACAGTAATTTCTCCGCATTGCAAGGTGCAATTCTGAAATTTTTTGCTTTTTCCTGCTCCTCTTAGCATGATAAAGAAGATTCAAAGAGAGTGAGATGCCAGCTCCTTTCATTCAGTCAGTAGCTTCAAACATTTCTGGTATATGAATAACATGATGTTTTTCAATGGCAAAAATCAATGAATATTGTAAATGCACAAACAGTAATTTCTCCGCATTGCAAGGTGCAAGTCTGAAATTTTTTGCTTTTTCCTGCTCCTCTTAGCATGATAAAGAAGATTCAAAGAGAGTGAGATGCCAGCTACTTTCATTCAGTCAGTAGCTTCAATCATTTCTGGACGTTTTTCAATGGTAAAAATCAATGAATATTGTAAATGCACAAACAGTAATTTCTCCACATTGCAAGGTGCAATTCTGAAATTTTTTGCTTTTTCCTGCTCCTCTTAGCATGATAAAGAAGATTCAAAGAGAGTGAGATGCCAGCTCCTTTCATTCAGTCAGTAGCTTCAATCATTTCTGGTATATGAATAACATGATGTTTTTCAATGGCAAAAATCAATGAATATTGTAAATGCACAAACAGTAATTTCTCCGCATTGCAAGGTGCAATTCTGAAATTTTTTGCTTTTTCCTGCTCCTCTTAGCATGATAAAGAAGATTCAAAGAGAGTTAGATGCCAGCTCCTTTCATTCAGTCAGTAGCTTCAATCATTTCTGGACGTTTTTCAATGGCAAAAATCAATGAATATTGTAAATGCACAAACAGTAATTTCTCCGCATTGCAAGGTGCAATTCTGAAATTTTTTGCTTTTTCCTGCTCCTCTTAGCATGATAAAGAAGATTCAAAGAGAGTGAGATGTCAGCTCCTTTCATTCAGTCAGTAGCTTCAAACATTTCTGGTATATGAATAACATGATGTTTTTCAATGGCAAAAATCAATGAATTTTGTAAATGCACAAACAGTAATTTCTCCGCATTGCAAGGTGCAATTCTGAAATTTTTTGCTTTTTCCTGCTCCTCTTAGCATGATAAAGAAGATTCAAAGAGAGTGAGATGCCAGTTCCTTTCATTCAGTCAGTAGCTTCAATCATTTCTGGACGTTTTTCAATGGCAAAAATCAATGAATATTGTAAATGCACAAACAGTAATTTCTCCGCATTGCAAGGTGCAATTCTGAAATTTTTTGCTTTTTCCTGCTCCTCTTAGCATGATAAAGAAGATTCAAAGAGAGTGAGATGCCAGCTCCTTTCATTCAGTCAGTAGCTTCAATCATTTCTGGTATATGAATAACATGATGTTTTTCAATGGCAAAAATCAATGAATATTGTAAATGCACAAACAGTAATTTCTCCGCATTGCAAGGTGCAATTCTGAAATTTTTTGCTTTTTCCTGCTCCTCTTAGCATGATAAAGAAGATTCAAAGAGAGTGAGATGCCAGCTCCTTTCATTCAGTCAGTAGCTTCAATCATTTCTGGACGTTTTTCAATGGCAAAAATCAATGAATATTGTAAATGCACAAACAGTAATTTCTCCGCATTGCAAGGTGCAATTCTGAAATTTTTTGCTTTTTCCTGCTCCTCTTAGCATGATAAAGAAGATTCAAAGAGAGTGAGATGTCAGCTCCTTTCATTCAGTCAGTAGCTTCAAACATTTCTGGTATATGAATAACATGATGTTTTTCAATGGCAAAAATCAATGAATTTTGTAAATGCACAAACAGTAATTTCTCCGCATTGCAAGGTGCAATTCTGAAATTTTTTGCTTTTTCCTGCTCCTCTTTGCATGATAAAGAAGATTCAAAGAGAGTGAGATGCCAGTTCCTTTCATTCAGTCAGTAGCTTCAATCATTTCTGGACGTTTTTCAATGGCAAAAATCAATGAATATTGTAAATGCACAAACAGTAATTTCTCCGCATTGCAAGGTGCAATTCTGAAATTTTTTGCTTTTTCCTGCTCCTCTTAGCATGATAAAGAAGATTCAAAGAGAGTGAGATGCCAGCTCCTTTCATTCAGTCAGTAGCTTCAATCATTTCTGGTATATGAATAACATGATGTTTTTCAATGGCAAAAATCAATGAATATTGTAAATGCACAAACAGTAATTTCTCCGCATTGCAAGGTGCAATTCTGAAATTTTTTGCTTTTTCCTGCTCCTCTTAGCATGATAAAGAAGATTCAAAGAGAGTGAGATGCCAGCTCCTTTCATTCAGTCAGTAGCTTCAATCATTTCTGGACGTTTTTCAATGGCAAAAATCAATGAATATTGTAAATGCACAAACAGTAATTTCTCCGCATTGCAAGGTGCAATTCTGAAATTTTTTGCTTTTTCCTGCTCCTCTTAGCATGATAAACAAGATTCAAAGAGAGTGAGATGCCAGCTCCTTTCATTCAGTCAGTAGCTTCAATCATTTCTGGACGTTTTTCAATGGCAAAAATCAATGAATATTGTAAATGCACAAACAGTAATTTCTCCGCATTGCAAGGTGCAATTCTGAAATTTTTTGCTTTTTCCTGCTCCTCTTAGCATGATAAAGAAGATTCAAAGAGAGTGAGATGCCAGCTCCTTTCATTCAGTCAGTAGCTTCAAACATTTCTGGTATATGAATAACATGATGTTTTTCAATGGCAAAAATCAATGAATATTGTAAATGCACAAACAGTAATTTCTCCGCATTGCAAGGTGCAAGTCTGAAATTTTTTGCTTTTTCCTGCTCCTCTTAGCATGATAAAGAAGATTCAAAGAGAGTGAGATGCCAGCTACTTTCATTCAGTCAGTAGCTTCAATCATTTCTGGACGTTTTTCAATGGTAAAAATCAATGAATATTGTAAATGCACAAACAGTAATTTCTCCACATTGCAAGGTGCAATTCTGAAATTTTTTGCTTTTTCCTGCTCCTCTTAGCATGATAAAGAAGATTCAAAGAGAGTGAGATGCCAGCTCCTTTCATTCAGTCAGTAGCTTCAAACATTTCTGGTATATGAATAACATGATGTTTTTCAATGGCAAAAATCAATGAATATTGTAAATGCACAAACAGTAATTTCTCTGCATTGCAAGGTGCAATTCTGAAATTTTTTGCTTTTTCCTGCTCCTCTTAGCATGATAAAGAAGATTCAAAGAGAGTGAGATGCCAGCTACTTTCATTCAGTCAGTAGCTTCAATCATTTCTGGACGTTTTTCAATGGTAAAAATCAATGAATATTGTAAATGCACAAACAGTAATTTCTCCACATTGCAAGGTGCAATTCTGAAATTTTTTGCTTTTTCCTGCTCCTCTTAGCATGATAAAGAAGATTCAAAGAGAGTGAGATGCCAGCTCCTTTCATTCAGTCAGTAGCTTCAAACATTTCTGGTATATGAATAACATGATGTTTTTCAATGGCAAAAATCAATGAATATTGTAAATGCACAAACAGTAATTTCTCCGCATTGCAAGGTGCAATTCTGAAATTTTTTGCTTTTTCCTGCTCCTCTTAGCATGATAAAGAAGATTCAAAGAGAGTGAGATGCCAGCTCCTTTCATTCAGTCAGTAGCTTCAAACATTTCTGGTATATGAATAACATGATGTTTTTCAATGGCAAAAATCAATGAATATTGTAAATGCACAAACAGTAATTTCTCCGCATTGCAAGGTGCAATTCTGAAATTTTTTGCTTTTTCCTTCTCCTCTTAGCATGATAAAGAATATTCAAAGAGAGTGAGATGCCAGCTCCTTTCATTCAGTCAGTAGCTTCAATCATTTCTGGATGTTTTTCAATGGCAAAAATCAATGAATATTGTAAATGCACAAACTGTAATTTCTCCGCATTGCAAGGTGCAATTCTGAAATTTTTGGCTTTTTCCTGCTCCTCTTAGCATGATAAAGAAGATTCAAAGAGAGTGAGATGCCAGCTCCTTTCATTCAGTCAGTAGCTTCAATCATTTCTGGACGTTTTTCAATGGCAAAAATCAATGAATATTGTAAATGCACAAACAGTAATTTCTCCGCATTGCAAGGTGCAATTCTGAAATTTTTTGCTTTTTCCTGCTCCTCTTAGCATGATAAAGAAGATTCAAAGAGAGTGAGATGCCAGCTCCTTTCATTCAGTCAGTACCTTCAATCATTTCTGGATGTTTTTCAATGGCAAAAATCAATGAAAATTGTAAATGCACAAACAGTAATTTCTCCGCATTGCAAGGTGCAATTCTGAAATTTTTTGCTTTTTCCCGCTCCTCTTAGCATGATAAAGAAGATTCAAAGAGAGTGAGGTGCCAGCTCCTTTCATTCAGTCAGTAGCTTCAAACATTTCTGGTATATGAATAACATGTTTTTCAATGGCAAAAATCATTGAATATTGTAAATGCACAAACAGTAATTTCTCCGCATTGCAAGGTGCAATTCTGAAATTTTTTGATTTTTCCTGCTCCTCTTAGCATGATAAAGAAGATTCAAAGAGAGTGAGATGCCAGCTCCTTTCATTCAGTCAGTAGCTTCAATCATTTCTGGACGTTTTTCAATGGCAAAAATCAATGAATATTGTAAATGCACAAACAGTAATTTCTCCGCATTGCAAGGTGCAATTCTGAAATTTTTTGCTTTTTCCTGCTCCTCTTAGCATGATAAAGAAGATTCAAAGAGAGTGAGATGCCAGCTCCTTTCATTCAGTCAGTAGCTTCAATCATTTCTGGACGTTTTTCAATGGCAAAAATCAATGAATATTGTAAATGCACAAACAGTAATTTCTCCGCATTGCAAGGTGCAATTCTGAAATTTTTTGCTTTTTCCTGCTCCTCTTAGCATGATAAAGAAGATTCAAAGAGAGTGAGATGCCAGCTCCTTTCATTCAGTCAGTAGCTTCAAACATTTCTGGTATATGAATAACATGATGTTTTTCAATGGCAAAAATCAATGAATATTGTAAATGCACAAACAGTAATTTCTCCGCATTGCAAGGTGCAAGTCTGAAATTTTTTGCTTTTTCCTGCTCCTCTTAGCATGATAAAGAAGATTCAAAGAGAGTGAGATGCCAGCTACTTTCATTCAGTCAGTAGCTTCAATCATTTCTGGACGTTTTTCAATGGTAAAAATCAATGAATATTGTAAATGCACAAACAGTAATTTCTCCACATTGCAAGGTGCAATTCTGAAATTATTTGCTTTTTCCTGCTCCTCTTAGCATGATAAAGAAGATTCAAAGAGAGTGAGATGCCAGCTCCTTTCATTCAGTCAGTAGCTTCAAACATTTCTGGTATATGAATAACATGATGTTTTTCAATGGCAAAAATCAATGAATATTGTAAATGCACAAACAGTAATTTCTCCGCATTGCAAGGTGCAATTCTGAAATTTTTTGCTTTTTCCTGCTCCTCTTAGCATGATAAAGAAGATTCAAAGAGAGTGAGATGCCAGCTCCTTTCATTCAGTCAGTAGCTTCAAACATTTCTGGTATATGAATAACATGATGTTTTTCAATGGCAAAAATCAATGAATATTGTAAATGCACAAAGAGTAATTTCTCCGCATTGCAAGGTGCAATTCTGAAATTTTTTGCTTTTTCCTGCTCCTCTTAGCATGATAAAGAAGATTCAAAGAGAGTGAGATGCCAGCTCCTTTCATTCAGTCAGTAGCTTCAATCATTTCTGGACGTTTTTCAATGGCAAAAATCAATGAATATTGTAAATGCACAAACAGTAATTTCTCCGCATTGCAAGGTGCAATTCTGAAATTTTTTGCTTTTTCCTGCTCCTCTTAGCATGATAAAGAAGATTCAAAGAGAGTGAGATGCCAGCTCCTTTCATTCAGTCAGTAGCTACAAACATTTCTGGTATATGAATAACATGATGTTTTTCAATGGCAAAAATCAATGAATATTGTAAATGCACAAACAGTAATTTCTCCGCATTGCAAGGTGCAATTCTGAAATTTTTTGCTTTTTCCTGCTCCTCTTAGCATGATAAAGAAGATTCAAAGAGAGTGAGATGCCAGCTCCTTTCATTCAGTCAGTAGCTTCAATCATTTCTGGACGTTTTTCAATGGCAAAAATCAATGAATATTGTAAATGCACAAACAGTAATTTCTCCGCATTGCAAGGTGCAATTCTGAAATTTTTTGCTTTTTCCTGCTCCTCTTAGCATGATAAAGAAGATTCAAAGAGAGTGAGATGCCAGCTCCTTTCATTCAGTCAGTAGCTTCAAACATTTCTGGTATATGAATAACATGATGTTTTTCAATGGCAAAAATCAATGAATATTGTAAATGCACAAAGAGTAATTTCTCCGCATTGCAAGGTGCAATTCTGAAATTTTTTGCTTTTTCCTGCTCCTCTTAGCATGATAAAGAAGATTCAAAGAGAGTGAGATGCCAGCTCCTTTCATTCAGTCAGTAGCTTCAATCATTTCTGGACGTTTTTCAATGGCAAAAATCAATGAATATTGTAAATGCACAAACAGTAATTTCTCCGCATTGCAAGGTGCAATTCTGAAATTTTTTGCTTTTTCCTGCTCCTCTTAGCATGATAAAGAAGATTCAAAGAGAGTGAGATGCCAGCTCCTTTCATTCAGTCAGTAGCTACAAACATTTCTGGTATATGAATAACATGATGTTTTTCAATGGCAAAAATCAATGAATATTGTAAATGCACAAACAGTAATTTCTCCGCATTGCAAGGTGCAATTCTGAAATTTTTTGCTTTTTCCTGCTCCTCTTAGCATGATAAAGAAGATTCAAAGAGAGTGAGATGCCAGCTCCTTTCATTCAGTCAGTAGCTTCAATCATTTCTGGACATTTTTCAATGGCAAAAATCAATGAATATTGTAAATGCACAAACAGTAATTTCTCCGCATTGCAAGGTGCAATTCTGAAATTTTTTGCTTTTTCCTGCTCCTCTTAGCATGATAAAGAAGATTCAAAGAGAGTGAGATGCCAGCTCCTTTCATTCAGTCAGTAGCTTCAATCATTTCTGGACGTTTTTCAATGGCAAAAATCAATGAATATTGTAAATGCACAAACAGTAATTTCTCCGCATTGCAAGGTGCAATTCTGAAATTTTTTGCTTTTTCCTGCTCCTCTTAGCATGACAAAGAAGATTCAAAGAGAGTAAGATGCCAGCTCCTTTCATTCAGTCAGTAGCTTCAATCATTTCTGGTATATGAATAACATGATGTTTTTCAATGGCAAAAATCAATGAATATTGTAAATGCACAAACAGTAATTTCTCCGCATTGCAAGGTGCAATTCTGAAATTTTTTGCTTTTTCCTGCTCCTCTTAGCATGATAAAGAAGATTCAAAGAGAGTGAGATGCCAGCTCCTTTCATTCAGTCAGTAGCTTCAATCATTTCTGGACGTTTTTCAATGGCAAAAATCAATGAATATTGTAAATGCACAAACAGTAATTTCTCCGCATTGCAAGGTGCAATTCTGAAATTTTTTGCTTTTTCCTGCTCCACTTAGCATGATAAAGAAGATTCAAAGAGAGTGAGATGCCAGCTCCTTTCATTCAGTCAGTAGCTTCAATCATTTCTGGACGTTTTTCAATGGCAAAAATCAATGAATATTGTAAATGCACAAACAGTAATTTCTCCGCATTGCAAGGTGCAATTCTGAAATTTTTTGCTTTTTCCTGCTCCTCTTAGCATGATAAAGAAGATTCAAAGAGAGTGAGATGCCAGCTCCTTTCATTCAGTCAGTAGCTTCAAACATTTCTGGTATATGAATAATATGATGTTTTTCAATGGCAAAAATCAATGAATATTGTAAAAGCACAAACAGTAATTTCTCCGCATTGCAAGGTGCAATTCTGAAATTTTTTGCTTTTTCCTGCTCCTCTTAGCATGATAAAGAAGATTCAAAGAGAGTGAGATGCCAGCTCCTTTCATTCAGTCAGTAGCTTCAATCATTTCTGGACGTTTTTCAATGGCAAAAATCAATGAATATTGTAAATGCACAAACAGTAATTTCTCCGCATTGCAAGGTGCAATTCTGAAATTTTTTGCTTTTTCCTGCTCCTCTTAGCATGATAAAGAAGATTCAAAGAGAGTGAGATGCCAGCTCCTTTCATTCAGTCAGTAGCTTCAATCATTTCTGGTATATGAATAACATGATGTTTTTCAATGGCAAAAATCAATGAATATTGTAAATGCACAAACAGTAATTTCTCCGCATTGCAAGGTGCAATTCTGAAATTTTTTGCTTTTTCCTGCTCCTCTTAGCATGATAAAGAAGATTCAAAGAGAGTGAGATGCCAGCTCCTTTCATTCAGTCAGTAGCTTCAATCATTTCTGGACGTTTTTCAATGGCAAAAATCAATGAATATTGTAAATGCACAAACAGTAATTTCTCCGCATTGCAAGGTGCAATTCTGAAATTTTTTGCTTTTTCCTGCTCCACTTAGCATGATAAAGAAGATTCAAAGAGAGTGAGATGCCAGCTCCTTTCATTCAGTCAGTAGCTTCAATCATTTCTGGACGTTTTTCAATGGCAAAAATCAATGAATATTGTAAATGCACAAACAGTAATTTCTCCGCATTGCAAGGTGCAATTCTGAAATTTTTTGCTTTTTCCTGCTCCTCTTAGCATGATAAAGAAGATTCAAAGAGAGTGAGATGCCAGCTCCTTTCATTCAGTCAGTAGCTTCAAACATTTCTGGTATATGAATAATATGATGTTTTTCAATGGCAAAAATCAATGAATATTGTAAAAGCACAAACAGTAATTTCTCCGCATTGCAAGGTGCAATTCTGAAATTTTTTGCTTTTTCCTGCTCCTCTTAGCATGATAAAGAAGATTCAAAGAGAGTGAGATGCCAGCTCCTTTCATTCAGTCAGTAGCTTCAATCATTTCTGGACGTTTTTCAATGGCAAAAATCAATGAATATTGTAAATGCACAAACAGTAATTTCTCCGCATTGCAAGGTGCAATTCTGAAATTTTTTGCTTTTTCCTGCTCCTCTTAGCATGATAAAGAAGATTCAAAGAGAGTGAGATGCC
Source organism: Phyllobates terribilis (assembly GCF_046119375.1). Taxonomy (NCBI): domain Eukaryota; kingdom Metazoa; phylum Chordata; class Amphibia; order Anura; family Dendrobatidae; genus Phyllobates; species Phyllobates terribilis. The sequence continues at coordinate 3,525 of NW_027367315.1, read as the reverse complement.
AGCTCCTTTCATTCAGTCAGTAGCTTCAATCATTTCTGGTATATGAATAACATGATGTTTTTCAATGGCAAAAATCAATGAATATTGTAAATGCACAAACAGTAATTTCTCCGCATTGCAAGTTGCAATTCTGAAATTTTTTGCTTTTTCCTGCTCCTCTTAGCATGATAAAGAAGATTCAAAGAGAGTGAGATGCCAGCTCCTTTCATTCAGTCAGTAGCTTCAATCATTTCTGGACGTTTTTCAATGGCAAAAATCAATGAATATTGTAAATGCACAAACAGTAATTTCTCCGCATTGCAAGGTGCAATTCTGAAATTTTTTGCTTTTTCCTGCTCCTCTTAGCATGATAAAGAAGATTCAAAGAGAGTGAGATGCCAGCTCCTTTCATTCAGTCAGTAGCTTCAAACATTTCTGGTATATGAATAACATGATGTTTTTCAATGGCAAAAATCAATGAATATTGTAAATGCACAAACAGTAATTTCTCCGCATTGCAAGGTGCAATTCTGAAATTTTTTGCTTTTTCCTGCTCCTCTTAGCATGATAAAGAAGATTCAAAGAGAGTGAGATGCCAGCTCCTTTCATTCAGTCAGTAGCTTCAATCATTTCTGGACGTTTTTCAATGGCAAAAATCAATGAATATTGTAAATGCACAAACAGTAATTTCTCCGCATTGCAAGGTGCAATTCTGAAATTTTTTGCTTTTTCCTGCTCCTCTTAGCATGATAAAGAAGATTCAAAGAGAGTGAGATGTCAGCTCCTTTCATTCAGTCAGTAGCTTCAAACATTTCTGGTATATGAATAACATGATGTTTTTCAATGGCAAAAATCAATGAATTTTGTAAATGCACAAACAGTAATTTCTCCGCATTGCAAGGTGCAATTCTGAAATTTTTTGCTTTTTCCTGCTCCTCTTAGCATGATAAAGAAGATTCAAAGAGAGTGAGATGCCAGTTCCTTTCATTCAGTCAGTAGCTTCAATCATTTCTGGACGTTTTTCAATGGCAAAAATCAATGAATATTGTAAATGCACAAACAGTAATTTCTCCGCATTGCAAGGTGCAATTCTGAAATTTTTTGCTTTTTCCTGCTCCTCTTAGCATGATAAAGAAGATTCAAAGAGAGTGAGATGCCAGCTCCTTTCATTCAGTCAGTAGCTTCAATCATTTCTGGTATATGAATAACATGATGTTTTTCAATGGCAAAAATCAATGAATATTGTAAATGCACAAACAGTAATTTCTCCGCATTGCAAGGTGCAATTCTGAATTTTTTTGCTTTTTCCTGCTCCTCTTAGCATGATAAAGAAGATTCAAAGAGAGTGAGATGCCAGCTCCTTTCATTCAGTCAGTAGCTTCAATCATTTCTGGACGTTTTTCAATGGCAAAAATCAATGAATATTGTAAATGCACAAACAGTAATTTCTCCGCATTGCAAGGTGCAATTCTGAAATTTTTTGCTTTTTCCTGCTCCTCTTAGCATGATAAACAAGATTCAAAGAGAGTGAGATGCCAGCTCCTTTCATTCAGTCAGTAGCTTCAATCATTTCTGGACGTTTTTCAATGGCAAAAATCCATGAATATTGTAAATGCACAAACAGTAATTTCTCCGCATTGCAAGGTGCAATTCTGAAATTTTTTGCTTTTTCCTGCTCCTCTTAGCATGATAAAGAAGATTCAAAGAGAGTGAGATGCCAGCTCCTTTCATTCAGTCAGTAGCTTCAATCATTTCTGGTATATGAATAACATGATGTTTTTCAATGGCAAAAATCAATGAATATTGTAAATGCACAAACAGTAATTTCTCCGCATTGCAAGGTGCAATTCTGAAATTTTTTGCTTTTTCCTGCTCCTCTTAGCATGATAAAGAAGATTCAAAGAGAGTGAGATGCCAGCTCCTTTCATTCAGTCAGTAGCTTCAATCATTTCTGGACGTTTTTCAATGGCAAAAATCAATGAATATTGTAAATGCACAAACAGTAATTTCTCCGCATTGCAAGGTGCAATTCTGAAATTTTTTGCTTTTTCCTGCTCCTCTTAGCATGATAAAGAAGATTCAAAGAGAGTGAGATGTCAGCTCCTTTCATTCAGTCAGTAGCTTCAAACATTTCTGGTATATGAATAACATGATGTTTTTCAATGGCAAAAATCAATGAATTTTGTAAATGCACAAACAGTAATTTCTCCGCATTGCAAGGTGCAATTCTGAAATTTTTTGCTTTTTCCTGCTCCTCTTAGCATGATAAAGAAGATTCAAAGAGAGTGAGATGCCAGTTCCTTTCATTCAGTCAGTAGCTTCAATCATTTCTGGACGTTTTTCAATGGCAAAAATCAATGAATATTGTAAATGCACAAACAGTAATTTCTCCGCATTGCAAGGTGCAATTCTGAAATTTTTTGCTTTTTCCTGCTCCTCTTAGCATGATAAAGAAGATTCAAAGAGAGTGAGATGCCAGCTCCTTTCATTCAGTCAGTAGCTTCAATCATTTCTGGTATATGAATAACATGATGTTTTTCAATGGCAAAAATCAATGAATATTGTAAATGCACAAACAGTAATTTCTCCGCATTGCAAGGTGCAATTCTGAAATTTTTTGCTTTTTCCTGCTCCTCTTAGCATGATAAAGAAGATTCAAAGAGAGTGAGATGCCAGCTCCTTTCATTCAGTCAGTAGCTTCAATCATTTCTGGACGTTTTTCAATGGCAAAAATCAATGAATATTGTAAATGCACAAACAGTAATTTCTCCGCATTGCAAGGTGCAATTCTGAAATTTTTTGCTTTTTCCTGCTCCTCTTAGCATGATAAACAAGATTCAAAGAGAGTGAGATGCCAGCTCCTTTCATTCAGTCAGTAGCTTCAATCATTTCTGGACGTTTTTCAATGGCAAAAATCAATGAATATTGTAAATGCACAAACAGTAATTTCTCCGCATTGCAAGGTGCAATTCTGAAATTTTTTGCTTTTTCCTGCTCCTCTTAGCATGATAAAGAAGATTCAAAGAGAGTGAGATGCCAGCTCCTTTCATTCAGTCAGTAGCTTCAAACATTTCTGGTATATGAATAACATGATGTTTTTCAATGGCAAAAATCAATGAATATTGTAAATGCACAAACAGTAATTTCTCCGCATTGCAAGGTGCAAGTCTGAAATTTTTTGCTTTTTCCTGCTCCTCTTAGCATGATAAAGAAGATTCAAAGAGAGTGAGATGCCAGCTACTTTCATTCAGTCAGTAGCTTCAATCATTTCTGGACGTTTTTCAATGGTAAAAATCAATGAATATTGTAAATGCACAAACAGTAATTTCTCCACATTGCAAGGTGCAATTCTGAAATTTTTTGCTTTTTCCTGCTCCTCTTAGCATGATAAAGAAGATTCAAAGAGAGTGAGATGCCAGCTCCTTTCATTCAGTCAGTAGCTTCAAACATTTCTGGTATATGAATAATATGATGTTTTTCAATGGCAAAAATCAATGAATATTGTAAAAGCACAAACAGTAATTTCTCCGCATTGCAAGGTGCAAT
>NW_027367314.1:0-59466 GCF_046119375.1 Phyllobates terribilis | reverse complement strand
GAGCTGGCATCTCACTCTCTTTGAATCTTCTTTATCATGCTAAGAGGAGCAGGAAAAAGCAAAAAATTTCAGAATTGCACCTTGCAATGCGGAGAAATTACTGTTTGTGCATTTACAATATTCATTGATTTTTGCCATTGAAAAACGTCCAGAAATGATTGAAGCTACTGACTGAATGAAAGGAGCTGGCATCTCACTCTCTTTGAATCTTCTTTATCATGCTAGGATTAGCAGGAAAAAGCAAAAAATTTCAGAATTGCACCTGGCAATGTGGAGATATTACTGTTTGTGCATTTACAATATTCATTGAATTTTGCCATTGAAAAACGTCCAGAAATGTTTGAAGCTACTGACTGAATGAAAGGAGCTGGCATCTCACTCTATTTGAATCTTCTTTATCATGCTAGGATTAGCAGGAAAAAGCAAAAAATTTCAGAATTGCACCTTGCAATGTGGAGATATTACTGTTTGTGCATTTACAATATTCATTGATTTTTGCCATTGAAAAACGTCCAGAAATGTTTATACCAGAAATGTTTGAAGCTACTGACTGAATGAAAGGAGCTGGCATCTCACTCTCTTTGAATCTTCTTTATCATGCTAAGAGGAGCAGGAAAAAGCAAAAAATTTCAGAATTGCACCTTGCAATGCGGAGAAATTACTGTTTGTGCATTTACAATATTCATTGATTTTTGCCATTGAAAAACGTCCAGAAATAATTGAAGCTACTGACTGAATGAAAGGAGCTGGCATCTCACTCTCTTTGAATCTTCTTTATCATGCTAAGAGGAGCAGGAAAAAGCAAAAAATTTCAGAATTGCACCTTGCAATGCGGAGAAATTACTGTTTGTGCATTTACAATATTCATTGATTTTTGCCATTGAAAAACATCATGTTATTCATATACCAGAAATGATTGAAGCTACTGACTGAATGAAAGGAGCTGGCATCTCACTCTCTTTGAATCTTCTTTATCATGCTAAGAGGAGCAGGAAAAAGCAAAAAATTTCAGAATTGCACCTTGCAATGCGGAGAAATTACTGTTTGTGCATTTACAATATTCATTGATTTTTGCCATTGAAAAACGTCCAGAAATGATTGAAGCTACTGACTGAATGAAAGGAGCTGGCATCTCACTCTCTTTGAATCTTTTTTATCATGCTAAGAGGAGCAGGAAAAAGCAAAAAATTTCAGAATTGCATCTTGCAATGCGGAGAAATTACTGTTTGTGCATTTACAATATTCATTGATTTTTGCCATTGAAAAACGTCCAGAAATGATTGAAGCTACTGACTGAATGAAAGGAGCTGGCATCTCACTCTCTTTGAATCTTCTTTATCATGCTAAGAGGAGCAGGAAAAAGCAAAAAATTTCAGAATTGCACCTTGCAATGCGGAGAAATTACTGTTTGTGCATTTACAATATTCATTGATTTTTGCCATTGAAAAACGTCCAGAAATGATTGAAGCTACTGACTGAATGAAAGGAGCTGGAATCTCACTCTCTTTGAATCTTCTTTATCATGCTAAGAGGAGCAGGAAAAAGCAAAAAATTTCAGAATTGCAACTTGCAATGCGGAGAAATTACTGTTTGTGCATTTACAATATTCATTGATTTTTGCCATTGAAAAACATCATGTTATTCATATACCAGAAATGATTGAAGCTACTGACTGAATGAAAGGAGCTGGCATCTCACTCTCTTTGAATCTTCTTTATCATGCTAAGAGGAGCAGGAAAAAGCCAAAAATTTCAGAATTGCACCTTGCAATGCGGAGAAATTACTGTTTGTGCATTTACAATATTCATTGATTTTTGCCATTGAAAAACATCATGTTATTCATATACCAGAAATGATTGAAGCTACTGACTGAATGAAAGGAGCTGGCATCTCACTCTCTTTGAATCTTCTTTATCATGCAAAGAGGAGCAGGAAAAAGCAAAAAATTTCAGAATTGCACCTTGCAATGCGGAGAAATTACTGTTTGTGCATTTACAATATTCATTGATTTTTGCCATTGAAAAACGTCCAGAAATGATTGAAGCTACTGACTGAATGAAAGGAGCTGGCATCTCACTCTCTTTGAATCTTCTTTATCATGCTAAGAGGAGCAGGAAAAAGCAAAAAATTTCAGAATTGCACCTTGCAATGCGGAGAAATTACTGTTTGTGCATTTACAATATTCACTGATTTTTGCCATTGAAAAACGTCCAGAAATGATTGAAGCAACTGACTGAATGAAAGGAGCTGGCATCTCACTCTCTTTGAATCTTCTTTATCATGCTAAGAGGAGCAGGAAAAAGCAAAAAATTTCAGAATTGCACCTTGCAATGCGGAGAAATTACTGTTTGTGCATTTACAATATTCATTGATTTTTGCCATTGAAAAACGTCCAGAAATAATTGAAGCTACTGACTGAATGAAAGGAGCTGGCATCTCACTCTCTTTGAATCTTCTTTATCATGCTAAGAGGAGCAGGAAAAAGCAAAAAATTTCAGAATTGCAACTTGCAATGCGGAGAAATTACTGTTTGTGCATTTACAATATTCATTGATTTTTGCCATTGAAAAACATCATGTTATTCATATACCAGAAATGATTGAAGCTACTGACTGAATGAAAGGAGCTGGCATCTCACTCTCTTTGAATCTTCTTTATCATGCTAAGAGGAGCAGGAAAAAGCAAAAAATTTCAGAATTGCACCTTGCAATGCGGAGAAATTACTGTTTGTGCATTTACAATATTCATTGATTTTTGCCATTGAAAAACGTCCAGAAATGATTGAAGCTACTGACTGAATGAAAGGAGCTGGCATCTCACTCTCTTTGAATCTTCTTTATCATGCTAAGAGGAGCAGGAAAAAGCAAAAAATTTCAGAATTGCACCTTGCAATGCGGAGAAATTACTGTTTGTGCTTTTACAATATTCATTGATTTTTGCCATTGAAAAACATCATGTTATTCATATACCAGAAATGTTTGAAGCTACTGACTGAATGAAAGGAGCTGGCATCTCACTCTCTTTGAATCTTCTTTATCATGCTAAGAGGAGCAGGAAAAAGCAAAAAATTTCAGAATTGCACCTTGCAATGCGGAGAAATTACTGTTTGTGCATTTACAATATTCATTGATTTTTGCCATTGAAAAATGTCCAGAAATGATTGAAGCTGCTGACTGAATGAAAGGAGCTGGCATCTCACTCTCTTTGAATCTTCTTTATCATGCTAAGAGGAGCAGGAAAAAGCAAAAAATTTCCGAATTGCACCTTGCAATGCGGAGAAATTACTGTTTGTGCATTTACAATATTCATTGATTTTTGCCATTGAAAAACATCATGTTATTCATATACCAGAAATGATTGAAGCTACTGACTGAATGAAAGGAGCTGGCATCTCACTCTCTTTGAATCTTCTTTATCATGCTAAGAGGAGCAGGAAAAAGCAAAAAATTTCAGAATTGCACCTTGCAATGCGGAGAAATTACTGTTTGTGCATTTACAATATTCATTGATTTTTGCCATTGAAAAACGTCCAGAAATGATTGAAGCTACTGACTGAATGAAAGGAGCTGGCATCTCACTCTCTTTGAATCTTCTTTATCATGCTAAGAGGAGCAGGAAAAAGCAAAAAATTTCAGAATTGCACCTTGCAATGCGGAGAAATTACTGTTTGTGCATTTACAATATTCATTGATTTTTGCCATTGAAAAACGTCCAGAAATGATTGAAGCTACTGACTGAATGAAAGGAGCTGGCATCTCACTCTCTTTGAATCTTCTTTATCATGCTAAGAGGAGCAGGAAAAAGCAAAAAATTTCAGAATTGCACCTTGCAATGCGGAGAAATTACTGTTTGTGCATTTACAATATTCATTGATTTTTGCCATTGAAAAACATCATGTTATTCATATACCAGAAATGTTTGAAGCTACTGACTGAATGAAAGGAGCTGGCATCTCACTCTCTTTGAATCTTCTTTATCATGCTAAGAGGAGCAGGAAAAAGCAAAAAATTTCAGAATTGCACCTTGCAATGCGGAGAAATTACTGTTTGTGCATTTACAATATTCATTGATTTTTGCCATTGAAAAACGTCCAGAAATGATTGAAGCTACTGACTGAATGAAAGGAGCTGGCATCTCACTCTCTTTGAATCTTCTTTATCATGCTAAGAGGAGCAGGAAAAAGCAAAAAATTTCAGAATTGCACCTTGCAATGCGGAGAAATTACTGTTTGTGCATTTACAATATTCATTGATTTTTGCCATTGAAAAACATCATGTTATTCATATACCAGAAATGATTGAAGCTACTGACTGAATGAAAGGAGCTGGCATCTCACTCTCTTTGAATCTTCTTTATCATGCTAAGAGGAGCAGGAAAAAGCAAAAAATTTCAGAATTGCACCTTGCAATGCGGAGAAATTACTGTTTGTGCATTTACAATATTCATTGATTTTTGCCATTGAAAAACGTCCAGAAATGATTGAAGCTACTGACTGAATGAAAGGAGCTGGCATCTCACTCTCTTTGAATCTTCTTTATCATGCTAAGAGGAGCAGGAAAAAGCAAAAAATTTCAGAATTGCACCTTGCAATGCGGAGAAATTACTGTTTGTGCATTTACAATATTCATTGATTTTTGCCATTGAAAAACGTCCAGAAATGATTGAAGCTACTGACTGAATGAAAGGAGCTGGCATCTCACTCTCTTTGAATCTTCTTTATCATGCTAAGAGGAGCAGGAAAAAGCAAAAAATTTCAGAATTGCACCTTGCAATGCGGAGAAATTACTGTTTGTGCATTTACAATATTCATTGATTTTTGCCATTGAAAAACATCATGTTATTCATATACCAGAAATGATTGAAGCTACTGACTGAATGAAAGGAGCTGGCATCTCACTCTCTTTGAATCTTCTTTATCATGCTAAGAGGAGCAGGAAAAAGCAAAAAATTTCAGAATTGCACCTTGCAATGCGGAGAAATTACTGTTTGTGCATTTACAATATTCATTGATTTTTGCCATTGAAAAACGTCCAGAAATGATTGAAGCTACTGACTGAATGAAAGGAGCTGGCATCTCACTCTCTTTGAATCTTCTTTATCATGCTAAGAGGAGCAGGAAAAAGCAAAAAATTTCAGAATTGCACCTTGCAATGCGGAGAAATTACTGTTTGTGCATTTACAATATTCATTGATTTTTGCCATTGAAAAACGTCCAGAAATGATTGAAGCTACTGACTGAATGAAAGGAGCTGGCATCTCACTCTCTTTGAATCTTCTTTATCATGCTAAGAGGAGCAGGAAAAAGCAAAAAATTTCAGAATTGCAACTTGCAATGCGGAGAAATTACTGTTTGTGCATTTACAATATTCATTGATTTTTGCCATTGAAAAACATCATGTTATTCATATACCAGAAATGATTGAAGCTACTGACTGAATGAAAGGAGCTGGCATCTCACTCTCTTTGAATCTTCTTTATCATGCTAAGAGGAGCAGGAAAAAGCAAAAAATTTCAGAATTGCACCTTGCAATGCGGAGAAATTACTGTTTGTGCATTTACAATATTCATTGATTTTTGCCATTGAAAAACATCATGTTATTCATATACCAGAAATGTTTGAAGCTACTGACTGAATGAAAGGAGCTGGCATCGCACTCTCTTTGAATCTTCTTTATCATGCTAAGAGGAGCAGGAAAAAGCAAAAAATTTCAGAATTGCACCTTGCAATGCGGAGAAATTACTGTTTGTGCATTTACAATATTCATTGATTTTTGCCATTGAAAAACGTCCAGAAATGATTGAAGCTACTGACTGAATGAAAGGAGCTGGCATCTCACTCTCTTTGAATCTTCTTTATCATGCTAAGAGGAGCAGGAAAATGCAAGAAATTTCAGAATTGCACCTTGCAATGCGGAGAAATTACTGTTTGTGCATTTACAATATTCATTGATTTTTGCCATTGAAAAACATCCAGAAATGATTGAAGCTACTGACTGAATGAAAGGAGCTGGCATCTCACTCTCTTTGAATCTTCTTTATCATGCTAAGAGGAGCAGGAAAAAGCCAAAAATTTCAGAATTGCACCTTGCAATGCGGAGAAATTACTGTTTGTGCATTTACAATATTCATTGATTTTTGCCATTGAAAAACATCATGTTATTCATATACCAGAAATGTTTGAAGCTACTGACTGAATGAAAGGAGCTGGCATCTCACTCTCTTTGAATCTTCTTTATCATGCTAAGAGGAGCAGGAAAAAGCAAAAAATTTCAGAATTGCACCTTGCAATGCGGAGAAATTACTGTTTGTGCATTTACAATATTCATTGATTTTTGCCATTGAAAAACGTCCAGAAATGATTGAAGCTACTGACTGAATGAAAGGAGCTGGCATCTCACTCTCTTTGAATCTTCTTTATCATGCTAAGAGGAGCAGGAAAAAGCAAAAAATTTCAGAATTGCACCTTGCAATGCGGAGAAATTACTGTTTGTGCATTTACAATATTCATTGATTTTTGCCATTGAAAAACATCATGTTATTCATATACCAGAAATGATTGAAGCTACTGACTGAATGAAAGGAGCTGGCATCTCACTCTCTTTGAATCTTCTTTATCATGCTAAGAGGAGCAGGAAAAAGCAAAAAATTTCAGAATTGCACCTTGCAATGCGGAGAAATTACTGTTTGTGCATTTACAATATTCATTGATTTTTGCCATTGAAAAACGTCCAGAAATGATTGAAGCTACTGACTGAATGAAAGGAGCTGGCATCTCACTCTCTTTGAATCTTCTTTATCATGCTAAGAGGAGCAGGAAAAAGCAAAAAATTTCAGAATTGCACCTTGCAATGCGGAGAAATTACTGTTTGTGCATTTACAATATTCATTGATTTTTGCCATTGAAAAACGTCCAGAAATGATTGAAGCTACTGACTGAATGAAAGGAGCTGGCATCTCACTCTCTTTGAATCTTCTTTATCATGCTAAGAGGAGCAGGAAAAAGCAAAAAATTTCAGAATTGCAACTTGCAATGCGGAGAAATTACTGTTTGTGCATTTACAATATTCATTGATTTTTGCCATTGAAAAACATCATGTTATTCATATACCAGAAATGATTGAAGCTACTGACTGAATGAAAGGAGCTGGCATCTCACTCTCTTTGAATCTTCTTTATCATGCTAAGAGGAGCAGGAAAAAGCAAAAAATTTCAGAATTGCACCTTGCAATGCGGAGAAATTACTGTTTGTGCATTTACAATATTCATTGATTTTTGCCATTGAAAAACATCATGTTATTCATATACCAGAAATGTTTGAAGCTACTGACTGAATGAAAGGAGCTGGCATCGCACTCTCTTTGAATCTTCTTTATCATGCTAAGAGGAGCAGGAAAAAGCAAAAAATTTCAGAATTGCACCTTGCAATGCGGAGAAATTACTGTTTGTGCATTTACAATATTCATTGATTTTTGCCATTGAAAAACGTCCAGAAATGATTGAAGCTACTGACTGAATGAAAGGAGCTGGCATCTCACTCTCTTTGAATCTTCTTTATCATGCTAAGAGGAGCAGGAAAATGCAAGAAATTTCAGAATTGCACCTTGCAATGCGGAGAAATTACTGTTTGTGCATTTACAATATTCATTGATTTTTGCCATTGAAAAACATCCAGAAATGATTGAAGCTACTGACTGAATGAAAGGAGCTGGCATCTCACTCTCTTTGAATCTTCTTTATCATGCTAAGAGGAGCAGGAAAAAGCCAAAAATTTCAGAATTGCACCTTGCAATGCGGAGAAATTACTGTTTGTGCATTTACAATATTAATTGATTTTTGCCATTGAAAAACATCATGTTATTCATATACCAGAAATGATTGAAGCTACTGACTGAATGAAAGGAGCTGGCATCTCACTCTCTTTGAATCTTCTTTATCATGCAAAGAGGAGCAGGAAAAAGCAAAAAATTTCAGAATTGCACCTTGCAATGCGGAGAAATTACTGTTTGTGCATTTACAATATTCATTGATTTTTGCCATTGAAAAACGTCCAGAAATGATTGAAGCTACTGACTGAATGAAAGGAGCTGGCATCTCACTCTCTTTGAATCTTCTTTATCATGCTAAGAGGAGCAGGAAAAAGCAAAAAATTTCAGAATTGCACCTTGCAATGCGGAGAAATTACTGTTTGTGCATTTACAATATTCACTGATTTTTGCCATTGAAAAACGTCCAGAAATGATTGAAGCAACTGACTGAATGAAAGGAGCTGGCATCTCACTCTCTTTGAATCTTCTTTATCATGCTAAGAGGAGCAGGAAAAAGCAAAAAATTTCAGAATTGCACCTTGCAATGCGGAGAAATTACTGTTTGTGCATTTACAATATTCATTGATTTTTGCCATTGAAAAACGTCCAGAAATAATTGAAGCTACTGACTGAATGAAAGGAGCTGGCATCTCACTCTCTTTGAATCTTCTTTATCATGCTAAGAGGAGCAGGAAAAAGCAAAAAATTTCAGAATTGCAACTTGCAATGCGGAGAAATTACTGTTTGTGCATTTACAATATTCATTGATTTTTGCCATTGAAAAACATCATGTTATTCATATACCAGAAATGTTTGAAGCTACTGACTGAATGAAAGGAGCTGGCATCTCACTCTCTTTGAATCTTCTTTATCATGCTAAGAGGAGCAGGAAAAAGCAAAAAATTTCAGAATTGCACCTTGCAATGCGGAGAAATTACTGTTTGTGCATTTACAATATTCATTGATTTTTGCCATTGAAAAACGTCCAGAAATGATTGAAGCTACTGACTGAATGAAAGGAGCTGGCATCTCACTCTCTTTGAATCTTCTTTATCATGCTAAGAGGAGCAGGAAAAAGCAAAAAATTTCAGAATTGCACCTTGCAATGCGGAGAAATTACTGTTTGTGCATTTACAATATTCATTGATTTTTGCCATTGAAAAACATCATGTTATTCATATACCAGAAATGATTGAAGCTACTGACTGAATGAAAGGAGCTGGCATCTCGCTCTCTTTGAATCTTCTTTATCATGCTAAGAGGAGCAGGAAAAAGCAAAAAATTTCAGAATTGCACCTTGCAATGCGGAGAAATTACTGTTTGTGCATTTACAATATTCATTGATTTTTGCCATTGAAAAACGTCCAGAAATGATTGAAGCTACTGACTGAATGAAAGGAGCTGGCATCTCACTCTCTTTGAATCTTCTTTATCATGCTAAGAGGAGCAGGAAAAAGCAAAAAATTTCAGAATTGCACCTTGCAATGTGGAGAAATTACTGTTTGTGCATTTACAATATTCATTGATTTTTGCCATTGAAAAACATCATGTTATTCATATACCAGAAATGATTGAAGCTACTGACTGAATGAAAGGAGCTGGCATCTCACTCTCTTTGAATCTTCTTTATCATGCTAAGAGGAGCAGGAAAAAGCAAAAAATTTCAGAATTGCACCTTGCAATGCGGAGAAATTACTGTTTGTGCATTTACAATATTCATTGATTTTTGCCATTGAAAAACGTCCAGAAATGATTGAAGCTACTGACTGAATGAAAGGAGCTGGCATCTCACTCTCTTTGAATCTTCTTTATCATGCTAAGAGGAGCAGGAAAAAGCAAAAAATTTCAGAATCGCACCTTGCAATGCGGAGAAATTACTGTTTGTGCATTTACAATATTCATTGATTTTTGCCATTGAAAAACGTCCAGAAATGATTGAAGCTACTGACTGAATGAAAGGAGCTGGCATCTCACTCTCTTTGAATCTTCTTTATCATGCTAAGAGGAGCAGGAAAAAGCAAAAAATTTCAGAATTGCAACTTGCAATGCGGAGAAATTACTGTTTGTGCATTTACAATATTCATTGATTTTTGCCATTGAAAAACATCATGTTATTCATATACCAGAAATGATTGAAGCTACTGACTGAATGAAAGGAGCTGGCATCTCACTCTCTTTGAATCTTCTTTATCATGCTAAGAGGAGCAGGAAAAAGCAAAAAATTTCAGAATTGCACCTTGCAATGCGGAGAAATTACTGTTTGTGCATTTACAATATTCATTGATTTTTGCCATTGAAAAACATCATGTTATTCATATACCAGAAATGTTTGAAGCTACTGACTGAATGAAAGGAGCTGGCATCGCACTCTCTTTGAATCTTCTTTATCATGCTAAGAGGAGCAGGAAAAAGCAAAAAATTTCAGAATTGCACCTTGCAATGCGGAGAAATTACTGTTTGTGCATTTACAATATTCATTGATTTTTGCCATTGAAAAACGTCCAGAAATGATTGAAGCTGCTGACTGAATGAAAGGAGCTGGCATCTCACTCTCTTTGAATCTTCTTTATCATGCTAAGAGGAGCAGGAAAATGCAAGAAATTTCAGAATTGCACCTTGCAATGCGGAGAAATTACTGTTTGTGCATTTACAATATTCATTGATTTTTGCCATTGAAAAACATCCAGAAATGATTGAAGCTACTGACTGAATGAAAGGAGCTGGCATCTCACTCTCTTTGAATCTTCTTTATCATGCTAAGAGGAGCAGGAAAAAGCCAAAAATTTCAGAATTGCACCTTGCAATGCGGAGAAATTACTGTTTGTGCATTTACAATATTCATTGATTTTTGCCATTGAAAAACATCATGTTATTCATATACCAGAAATGATTGAAGCTACTGACTGAATGAAAGGAGCTGGCATCTCACTCTCTTTGAATCTTCTTTATCATGCAAAGAGGAGCAGGAAAAAGCAAAAAATTTCAGAATTGCACCTTGCAATGCGGAGAAATTACTGTTTGTGCATTTACAATATTCATTGATTTTTGCCATTGAAAAACGTCCAGAAATGATTGAAGCTACTGACTGAATGAAAGGAGCTGGCATCTCACTCTCTTTGAATCTTCTTTATCATGCTAAGAGGAGCAGGAAAAAGCAAAAAATTTCAGAATTGCACCTTGCAATGCGGAGAAATTACTGTTTGTGCATTTACAATATTCACTGATTTTTGCCATTGAAAAACGTCCAGAAATGATTGAAGCAACTGACTGAATGAAAGGAGCTGGCATCTCACTCTCTTTGAATCTTCTTTATCATGCTAAGAGGAGCAGGAAAAAGCAAAAAATTTCAGAATTGCACCTTGCAATGCGGAGAAATTACTGTTTGTGCATTTACAATATTCATTGATTTTTGCCATTGAAAAACGTCCAGAAATAATTGAAGCTACTGACTGAATGAAAGGAGCTGGCATCTCACTCTCTTTGAATCTTCTTTATCATGCTAAGAGGAGCAGGAAAAAGCAAAAAATTTCAGAATTGCAACTTGCAATGCGGAGAAATTACTGTTTGTGCATTTACAATATTCATTGATTTTTGCCATTGAAAAACATCATGTTATTCATATACCAGAAATGATTGAAGCTACTGACTGAATGAAAGGAGCTGGAATCTCACTCTCTTTGAATCTTCTTTATCATGCTAAGAGGAGCAGGAAAAAGCAAAAAATTTCAGAATGGCACCTTGCAATGCGGAGAAATTACTGTTTGTGCATTTACAATATTCATTGATTTTTGCCATTGAAAAACGTCCAGAAATGATTGAAGCTACTGACTGAATGAAAGGAGCTGGCATCTCACTCTCTTTGAATCTTCTTTATCATGCTAAGAGGAGCAGGAAAAAGCAAAAAATTTCAGAATTGCACCTTGCAATGCGGAGAAATTACTCTTTGTGCTTTTACAATATTCATTGATTTTTGCCATTGAAACACATCATGTTATTCATATACCAGAAATGTTTGAAGCTACTGACTGAATGAAAGGAGCTGGCATCTCACTCTCTTTGAATCTTCTTTATCATGCTAAGAGGAGCAGGAAAAAGCAAAACATTTCAGAATTGCACCTTGCAATGCGGAGAAATTACTGTTTGTGCATTTACAATATTCATTGATTTTTGCCATGGAAAAATGTCCAGAAATGATTGAAGCTGCTGACTGAATGAAAGGAGCTGGCATCTCACTCTCTTTGAATCTTCTTTATCATGCTAAGAGGAGCAGGAAAAAGCAAAAAATTTCAGAATTGCACCTTGCAATGCGGAGAAATTACTGTTTGTGCATTTACAATATTCATTGATTTTTGCCATTGAAAAACATCATGTTATTCATATACCAGAAATGATTGAAGCTACTGACTGAATGAAAGGAGCTGGCATCTCACTCTCTTTGAATCTTCTTTATCATGCTAAGAGGAGCAGGAAAAAGCAAAAAATTTCAGAATTGCACCTTGCAATGCGGAGAAATTACTGTTTGTGCATTTACAATATTCATTGATTTTTGCCATTGAAAAACGTCCAGAAATGATTGAAGCTACTGACTGAATGAAAGGAGCTGGCATCTCACTCTCTTTGAATCTTCTTTATCATGCTAAGAGGAGCAGGAAAAAGCAAAAAATTTCAGAATTGCACCTTGCAATGCGGAGAAATTACTGTTTGTGCATTTACAATATTCATTGATTTTTGCCATTGAAAAACGTCCAGAAATGATTGAAGCTACTGACTGAATGAAAGGAGCTGGCATCTCACTCTCTTTGAATCTTCTTTATCATGCTAAGAGGAGCAGGAAAAAGCAAAAAATTTCAGAATTGCACCTTGCAATGTGGAGAAATTACTGTTTGTGCATTTACAATATTCATTGATTTTTGCCATTGAAAAACATCATGTTATTCATATACCAGAAATGATTGAAGCTACTGACTGAATGAAAGGAGCTGGCATCTCACTCTCTTTGAATCTTCTTTATCATGCTAAGAGGAGCAGGAAAAAGCAAAAAATTTCAGAATTGCACCTTGCAATGCGGAGAAATTACTGTTTGTGCATTTACAATATTCATTGATTTTTGCCATTGAAAAACGTCCAGAAATGATTGAAGCTACTGACTGAATGAAAGGAGCTGGCATCTCACTCTCTTTGAATCTTCTTTATCATGCTAAGAGGAGCAGGAAAAAGCAAAAAATTTCAGAATTGCACCTTGCAATGCGGAGAAATTACTGTTTGTGCATTTACAATATTCATTGATTTTTGCCATTGAAAAACGTCCAGAAATGATTGAAGCTACTGACTGAATGAAAGGAGCTGGCATCTCACTCTCTTTGAATCTTCTTTATCATGCTAAGAGGAGCAGGAAAAAGCAAAAAATTTCAGAATTGCAACTTGCAATGCGGAGAAATTACTGTTTGTGCATTTACAATATTCATTGATTTTTGCCATTGAAAAACATCATGTTATTCATATACCAGAAATGATTGAAGCTACTGACTGAATGAAAGGAGCTGGCATCTCACTCTCTTTGAATCTTCTTTATCATGCTAAGAGGAGCAGGAAAAAGCAAAAAATTTCAGAATTGCACCTTGCAATGCGGAGAAATTACTGTTTGTGCATTTACAATATTCATTGATTTTTGCCATTGAAAAACATCATGTTATTCATATACCAGAAATGTTTGAAGCTACTGACTGAATGAAAGGAGCTGGCATCGCACTCTCTTTGAATCTTCTTTATCATGCTAAGAGGAGCAGGAAAAAGCAAAAAATTTCAGAATTGCACCTTGCAATGCGGAGAAATTACTGTTTGTGCATTTACAATATTCATTGATTTTTGCCATTGAAAAACGTCCAGAAATGATTGAAGCTACTGACTGAATGAAAGGAGCTGGCATCTCACTCTCTTTGAATCTTCTTTATCATGCTAAGAGGAGCAGGAAAATGCAAGAAATTTCAGAATTGCACCTTGCAATGCGGAGAAATTACTGTTTGTGCATTTACAATATTCATTGATTTTTGCCATTGAAAAACATCCAGAAATGATTGAAGCTACTGACTGAATGAAAGGAGCTGGCATCTCACTCTCTTTGAATCTTCTTTATCATGCTAAGAGGAGCAGGAAAAAGCCAAAAATTTCAGAATTGCACCTTGCAATGCGGAGAAATTACTGTTTGTGCATTTACAATATTAATTGATTTTTGCCATTGAAAAACATCATGTTATTCATATACCAGAAATGATTGAAGCTACTGACTGAATGAAAGGAGCTGGCATCTCACTCTCTTTGAATCTTCTTTATCATGCTAAGAGGAGCAGGAAAAAGCAAAAAATTTCAGAATTGCACCTTGCAATGCGGAGAAATTACTGTTTGTGCATTTACAATATTCATTGATTTTTGCCATTGAAAAACGTCCAGAAATGATTGAAGCTACTGACTGAATGAAAGGAGCTGGCATCTCACTCTCTTTGAATCTTCTTTATCATGCTAAGAGGAGCAGGAAAAAGCAAAAAATTTCAGAATTGCACCTTGCAATGCGGAGAAATTACTGTTTGTGCATTTACAATATTCACTGATTTTTGCCATTGAAAAACGTCCAGAAATGATTGAAGCAACTGACTGAATGAAAGGAGCTGGCATCTCACTCTCTTTGAATCTTCTTTATCATGCTAAGAGGAGCAGGAAAAAGCAAAAAATTTCAGAATTGCACCTTGCAATGCGGAGAAATTACTGTTTGTGCATTTACAATATTCATTGATTTTTGCCATTGAAAAACGTCCAGAAATAATTGAAGCTACTGACTGAATGAAAGGAGCTGGCATCTCACTCTCTTTGAATCTTCTTTATCATGCTAAGAGGAGCAGGAAAAAGCAAAAAATTTCAGAATTGCAACTTGCAATGCGGAGAAATTACTGTTTGTGCATTTACAATATTCATTGATTTTTGCCATTGAAAAACATCATGTTATTCATATACCAGAAATGTTTGAAGCTACGGACTGAATGAAAGGAGCTGGCATCTCACTCTCTTTGAATCTTCTTTATCATGCTAAGAGGAGCAGGAAAAAGCAAAAAATTTCAGAATTGCACCTTGCAATGCGGAGAAATTACTGTTTGTGCATTTACAATATTCATTGATTTTTGCCATTGAAAAACGTCCAGAAATGATTGAAGCTACTGACTGAATGAAAGGAGCTGGCATCTCACTCTCTTTGAATCTTCTTTATCATGCTAAGAGGAGCAGGAAAAAGCAAAAAATTTCAGAATTGCACCTTGCAATGCGGAGAAATTACTGTTTGTGCATTTACAATATTCATTGATTTTTGCCATTGAAAAACATCATGTTATTCATATACCAGAAATGATTGAAGCTACTGACTGAATGAAAGGAGCTGGCATCTCGCTCTCTTTGAATCTTCTTTATCATGCTAAGAGGAGCAGGAAAAAGCAAAAAATTTCAGAATTGCACCTTGCAATGCGGAGAAATTACTGTTTGTGCATTTACAATATTCATTGATTTTTGCCATTGAAAAACGTCCAGAAATGATTGAAGCTACTGACTGAATGAAAGGAGCTGGCATCTCACTCTCTTTGAATCTTCTTTATCATGCTAAGAGGAGCAGGAAAAAGCAAAAAATTTCAGAATTGCACCTTGCAATGTGGAGAAATTACTGTTTGTGCATTTACAATATTCATTGATTTTTGCCATTGAAAAACATCATGTTATTCATATACCAGAAATGATTGAAGCTACTGACTGAATGAAAGGAGCTGGCATCTCACTCTCTTTGAATCTTCTTTATCATGCTAAGAGGAGCAGGAAAAAGCAAAAAATTTCAGAATTGCACCTTGCAATGCGGAGAAATTACTGTTTGTGCATTTACAATATTCATTGATTTTTGCCATTGAAAAACGTCCAGAAATGATTGAAGCTACTGACTGAATGAAAGGAGCTGGCATCTCACTCTCTTTGAATCTTCTTTATCATGCTAAGAGGAGCAGGAAAAAGCAAAAAATTTCAGAATTGCACCTTGCAATGCGGAGAAATTACTGTTTGTGCATTTACAATATTCATTGATTTTTGCCATTGAAAAACGTCCAGAAATGATTGAAGCTACTGACTGAATGAAAGGAGCTGGCATCTCACTCTCTTTGAATCTTCTTTATCATGCTAAGAGGAGCAGGAAAAAGCAAAAAATTTCAGAATTGCAACTTGCAATGCGGAGAAATTACTGTTTGTGCATTTACAATATTCATTGATTTTTGCCATTGAAAAACATCATGTTATTCATATACCAGAAATGATTGAAGCTACTGACTGAATGAAAGGAGCTGGCATCTCACTCTCTTTGAATCTTCTTTATCATGCTAAGAGGAGCAGGAAAAAGCAAAAAATTTCAGAATTGCACCTTGCAATGCGGAGAAATTACTGTTTGTGCATTTACAATATTCATTGATTTTTGCCATTGAAAAACATCATGTTATTCATATACCAGAAATGTTTGAAGCTACTGACTGAATGAAAGGAGCTGGCATCGCACTCTCTTTGAATCTTCTTTATCATGCTAAGAGGAGCAGGAAAAAGCAAAAAATTTCAGAATTGCACCTTGCAATGCGGAGAAATTACTGTTTGTGCATTTACAATATTCATTGATTTTTGCCATTGAAAAACGTCCAGAAATGATTGAAGCTACTGACTGAATGAAAGGAGCTGGCATCTCACTCTCTTTGAATCTTCTTTATCATGCTAAGAGGAGCAGGAAAATGCAAGAAATTTCAGAATTGCACCTTGCAATGCGGAGAAATTACTGTTTGTGCATTTACAATATTCATTGATTTTTGCCATTGAAAAACATCCAGAAATGATTGAAGCTACTGACTGAATGAAAGGAGCTGGCATCTCACTCTCTTTGAATCTTCTTTATCATGCTAAGAGGAGCAGGAAAAAGCCAAAAATTTCAGAATTGCACCTTGCAATGCGGAGAAATTACTGTTTGTGCATTTACAATATTCATTGATTTTTGCCATTGAAAAACATCATGTTATTCATATACCAGAAATGATTGAAGCTACTGACTGAATGAAAGGAGCTGGCATCTCACTCTCTTTGAATCTTCTTTATCATGCAAAGAGGAGCAGGAAAAAGCAAAAAATTTCAGAATTGCACCTTGCAATGCGGAGAAATTACTGTTTGTGCATTTACAATATTCATTGATTTTTGCCATTGAAAAACGTCCAGAAATGATTGAAGCTACTGACTGAATGAAAGGAGCTGGCATCTCACTCTCTTTGAATCTTCTTTATCATGCTAAGAGGAGCAGGAAAAAGCAAAAAATTTCAGAATTGCACCTTGCAATGCGGAGAAATTACTGTTTGTGCATTTACAATATTCACTGATTTTTGCCATTGAAAAACGTCCAGAAATGATTGAAGCAACTGACTGAATGAAAGGAGCTGGCATCTCACTCTCTTTGAATCTTCTTTATCATGCTAAGAGGAGCAGGAAAAAGCAAAAAATTTCAGAATTGCACCTTGCAATGCGGAGAAATTACTGTTTGTGCATTTACAATATTCATTGATTTTTGCCATTGAAAAACGTCCAGAAATAATTGAAGCTACTGACTGAATGAAAGGAGCTGGCATCTCACTCTCTTTGAATCTTCTTTATCATGCTAAGAGGAGCAGGAAAAAGCAAAAAATTTCAGAATTGCAACTTGCAATGCGGAGAAATTACTGTTTGTGCATTTACAATATTCATTGATTTTTGCCATTGAAAAACATCATGTTATTCATATACCAGAAATGATTGAAGCTACTGACTGAATGAAAGGAGCTGGAATCTCACTCTCTTTGAATCTTCTTTATCATGCTAAGAGGAGCAGGAAAAAGCAAAAAATTTCAGAATGGCACCTTGCAATGCGGAGAAATTACTGTTTGTGCATTTACAATATTCATTGATTTTTGCCATTGAAAAACATCCAGAAATGATTGAAGCTACTGACTGAATGAAAGGAGCTGGCATCTCACTCTCTTTGAATCTTCTTTATCATGCTAAGAGGAGCAGGAAAAAGCAAAAAATTTCAGAATTGCACCTTGCAATGCGGAGAAATTACTGTTTGTGCTTTTACAATATTCATTGATTTTTGCCATTGAAACACATCATGTTATTCATATACCAGAAATGTTTGAAGCTACTGACTGAATGAAAGGAGCTGGCATCTCACTCTCTTTGAATCTTCTTTATCATGCTAAGAGGAGCAGGAAAAAGCAAAACATTTCAGAATTGCACCTTGCAATGCGGAGAAATTACTGTTTGTGCATTTACAATATTCATTGATTTTTGCCATGGAAAAATGTCCAGAAATGATTGAAGCTGCTGACTGAATGAAAGGAGCTGGCATCTCACTCTCTTTGAATCTTCTTTATCATGCTAAGAGGAGCAGGAAAAAGCAAAAAATTTCAGAATTGCACCTTGCAATGCGGAGAAATTACTGTTTGTGCATTTACAATATTCATTGATTTTTGCCATTGAAAAACATCATGTTATTCATATACCAGAAATGATTGAAGCTACTGACTGAATGAAAGGAGCTGGCATCTCACTCTCTTTGAATCTTCTTTATCATGCTAAGAGGAGCAGGAAAAAGCAAAAAATTTCAGAATTGCACCTTGCAATGCGGAGAAATTACTGTTTGTGCATTTACAATATTCATTGATTTTTGCCATTGAAAAACGTCCAGAAATGATTGAAGCTACTGACTGAATGAAAGGAGCTGGCATCTCACTCTCTTTGAATCTTCTTTATCATGCTAAGAGGAGCAGGAAAAAGCAAAAAATTTCAGAATTGCACCTTGCAATGCGGAGAAATTACTGTTTGTGCATTTACAATATTCATTGATTTTTGCCATTGAAAAACGTCCAGAAATGATTGAAGCTACTGACTGAATGAAAGGAGCTGGCATCTCACTCTCTTTGAATCTTCTTTATCATGCTAAGAGGAGCAGGAAAAAGCAAAAAATTTCAGAATTGCACCTTGCAATGCGGAGAAATTACTGTTTGTGCATTTACAATATTCATTGATTTTTGCCATTGAAAAACATCATGTTATTCATATACCAGAAATGTTTGAAGCTACTGACTGAATGAAAGGAGCTGGCATCTCACTCTCTTTGAATCTTCTTTATCATGCTAAGAGGAGCAGGAAAAAGCAAAAAATTTCAGAATTGCACCTTGCAATGCGGAGAAATTACTGTTTGTGCATTTACAATATTCATTGATTTTTGCCATTGAAAAACGTCCAGAAATGATTGAAGCTACTGACTGAATGAAAGGAGCTGGCATCTCACTCTCTTTGAATCTTCTTTATCATGCTAAGAGGAGCAGGAAAAAGCAAAAAATTTCAGAATTGCACCTTGCAATGCGGAGAAATTACTGTTTGTGCATTTACAATATTCATTGATTTTTGCCATTGAAAAACATCATGTTATTCATATACCAGAAATGATTGAAGCTACTGACTGAATGAAAGGAGCTGGCATCTCGCTCTCTTTGAATCTTCTTTATCATGCTAAGAGGAGCAGGAAAAAGCAAAAAATTTCAGAATTGCACCTTGCAATGCGGAGAAATTACTGTTTGTGCATTTACAATATTCATTGATTTTTGCCATTGAAAAACGTCCAGAAGAGATTGAAGCTACTGACTGAATGAAAGGAGCTGGCATCTCACTCTCTTTGAATCTTCTTTATCATGCTAAGAGGAGCAGGAAAAAGCAAAAAATTTCAGAATTGCACCTTGCAATGTGGAGAAATTACTGTTTGTGCATTTACAATATTCATTGATTTTTGCCATTGAAAAACATCATGTTATTCATATACCAGAAATGATTGAAGCTACTGACTGAATGAAAGGAGCTGGCATCTCACTCTCTTTGAATCTTCTTTATCATGCTAAGAGGAGCAGGAAAAAGCAAAAAATTTCAGAATTGCACCTTGCAATGCGGAGAAATTACTGTTTGTGCATTTACAATATTCATTGATTTTTGCCATTGAAAAACGTCCAGAAATGATTGAAGCTACTGACTGAATGAAAGGAGCTGGCATCTCACTCTCTTTGAATCTTCTTTATCATGCTAAGAGGAGCAGGAAAAAGCAAAAAATTTCAGAATTGCACCTTGCAATGCGGAGAAATTACTGTTTGTGCTTTTACAATATTCATTGATTTTTGCCATTGAAAAACATCATGTTATTCATATACCAGAAATGTTTGAAGCTACTGACTGAATGAAAGGAGCTGGCATCTCACTCTCTTTGAATCTTCTTTATCATGCTAAGAGGAGCAGGAAAAAGCAAAAAATTTCAGAATTGCACCTTGCAATGCGGAGAAATTACTGTTTGTGCATTTACAATATTCATTGATTTTTGCCATTGAAAAACGTCCAGAAATGATTGAAGCTACTGACTGAATGAAAGGAGCTGGCATCTCACTCTCTTTGAATCTTCTTTATCATGCTAAGAGGAGCAGGAAAAAGCAAAAAATTTCAGAATTGCACCTTGCAATGCGGAGAAATTACTGTTTGTGCATTTACAATATTCATTGATTTTTGCCATTGAAAAACGTCCAGAAATGATTGAAGCTACTGACTGAATGAAAGGAGCTGGCATCTCACTCTCTTTGAATCTTCTTTATCATGCTAAGAGGAGCAGGAAAAAGCAAAAAATTTCAGAATTGCAACTTGCAATGCGGAGAAATTACTGTTTGTGCATTTACAATATTCATTGATTTTTGCCATTGAAAAACATCATGTTATTCATATACCAGAAATGATTGAAGCTACTGACTGAATGAAAGGAGCTGGCATCTCACTCTCTTTGAATCTTCTTTATCATGCTAAGAGGAGCAGGAAAAAGCAAAAAATTTATTTCAGAATTGCACCTTGCAATGCGGAGAAATTACTGTTTGTGCATTTACAATATT
Organism: Phyllobates terribilis; assembly: GCF_046119375.1. NCBI lineage: Eukaryota > Metazoa > Chordata > Amphibia > Anura > Dendrobatidae > Phyllobates > Phyllobates terribilis. The sequence goes on along the minus strand of NW_027367314.1, from coordinate 38,660 downwards.
CATTGATTTTTGCCATTGAAAAACGTCCAGAAATGATTGAAGCTACTGACTGAATGAAAGGAGCTGGCATCTCACTCTCTTTGAATCTTCTTTATCATGCTAAGAGGAGCAGGAAAAAGCAAAAAATTTCAGAATTGCACCTTGCAATGCGGAGAAATTACTGTTTGTGCATTTACAATATTCATTGATTTTTGCCATTGAAAAACGTCCAGAAATGATTGAAGCTACTGACTGAATGAAAGGAGCTGGCATCTCACTCTCTTTGAATCTTCTTTATCATGCTAAGAGGAGCAGGAAAAAGCAAAAAATTTCAGAATTGCACCTTGCAATGCGGAGAAATTACTGTTTGTGCATTTACAATATTCATTAATTTTTGCCATTGAAAAACATCATGTTATTCATATCCCAGAAATGTTTGAAGCTACTGACTGAATGAAAGAAGCTGGCATCTCACTCTCTTTGAATCTTCTTTATCATGCTAAGAGGAGCAGGAAAAAGCAAAAAATTTCAGAATTGCACCTTGCAATGCGGAGAAATTACTGTTTGTGCATTTACAATATTCATTGATTTTTGCCATTGAAAAACGTCCAGAAATGATTGAAGCTACTGACTGAATGAAAGGAGCTGGCATCTCACTCTCTTTGAATCTTCTTTATCATGCTAAGAGGAGCAGGAAAAAGCAAAAAATTTCAGAATTGCACCTTGCAATGCGGAGAAATTACTGTTTGTGCATTTACAATATTCATTGATTTTTGCCATTGAAAAACATCATGTTATTCATATACCAGAAATGTTTGAAGCTACTGACTGAATGAAAGGAGCTGGCATCTCACTCTCTTTGAATCTTCTTTATCATGCTAAGAGGAGCAGGAAAAAGCAAAAAATTTCAGAATTGCACCTTGCAATGCGGAGAAATTACTGTTTGTGCATTTACAATATTCATTGATTTTTGCCATTGAAAAACGTCCAGAAATGATTGAAGCTACTGACTGAATGAAAGGAGCTGGCATCTCACTCTCTTTGAATCTTCTTTATCATGCTAAGAGGAGCAGGAAAATGCAAGAAATTTCAGAATTGCACCTTGCAATGCGGAGAAATTACTGTTTGTGCATTTACAATATTCATTGATTTTTGCCATTGAAAAACATCCAGAAATGATTGAAGCTACTGACTGAATGAAAGGAGCTGGCATCTCACTCTCTTTGAATCTTCTTTATCATGCTAAGAGGAGCAGGAAAAAGCCAAAAATTTCAGAATTGCACCTTGCAATGCGGAGAAATTACTGTTTGTGCATTTACAATATTCATTGATTTTTGCCATTGAAAAACATCATGTTATTCATATACCAGAAATGATTGAAGCTACTGACTGAATGAAAGGAGCTGGCATCTCACTCTCTTTGAATCTTCTTTATCATGCAAAGAGGAGCAGGAAAAAGCAAAAAATTTCAGAATTGCACCTTGCAATGCGGAGAAATTACTGTTTGTGCATTTACAATATTCATTGATTTTTGCCATTGAAAAACGTCCAGAAATGATTGAAGCTACTGACTGAATGAAAGGAGCTGGCATCTCACTCTCTTTGAATCTTCTTTATCATGCTAAGAGGAGCAGGAAAAAGCAAAAAATTTCAGAATTGCACCTTGCAATGCGGAGAAATTACTGTTTGTGCATTTACAATATTCATTGATTTTTGCCATTGAAAAACGTCCAGAAATGATTGAAGCAACTGACTGAATGAAAGGAGCTGGCATCTCACTCTCTTTGAATCTTCTTTATCATGCTAAGAGGAGCAGGAAAAAGCAAAAAATTTCAGAATTGCACCTTGCAATGCGGAGAAATTACTGTTTGTGCATTTACAATATTCATTGATTTTTGCCATTGAAAAACGTCCAGAAATAATTGAAGCTACTGACTGAATGAAAGGAGCTGGCATCTCACTCTCTTTGAATCTTCTTTATCATGCTAAGAGGAGCAGGAAAAAGCAAAAAATTTCAGAATTGCAACTTGCAATGCGGAAAAATTACTGTTTGTGCATTTACAATATTCATTGATTTTTGCCATTGAAAAACATCATGTTATTCATATACCAGAAATGATTGAAGCTACTGACTGAATGAAAGGAGCTGGCATCTCACTCTCTTTGAATCTTCTTTATCATGCTAAGAGGAGCAGGAAAAAGCAAAAAATTTCAGAATTGCACCTTGCAATGCGGAGAAATTACTGTTTGTGCATTTACAATATTCATTGATTTTTGCCATTGAAAAACGTCCAGAAATGATTGAAGCTACTGACTGAATGAAAGGAGCTGGCATCTCACTCTCTTTGAATCTTCTTTATCATGCTAAGAGGAGCAGGAAAAAGCAAAAAATTTCAGAATTGCACCTTGCAATGCGGAGAAATTACTGTTTGTGCTTTTACAATATTCATTGATTTTTGCCATTGAAAAACATCATGTTATTCATATACCAGAAATGTTTGAAGCTACTGACTGAATGAAAGGAGCTGGCATCTCACTCTCTTTGAATCTTCTTTATCATGCTAAGAGGAGCAGGAAAAAGCAAAAAATTTCAGAATTGCACCTTGCAATGCGGAGAAATTACTGTTTGTGCATTTACAATATTCATTGATTTTTGCCATTGAAAAATGTCCAGAAATGATTGAAGCTGCTGACTGAATGAAAGGAGCTGGCATCTCACTCTCTTTGAATCTTCTTTATCATGCTAAGAGGAGCAGGAAAAAGCAAAAAATTTCAGAATTGCACCTTGCAATGCGGAGAAATTACTGTTTGTGCATTTACAATATTCATTGATTTTTGCCATTGAAAAACATCATGTTATTCATATACCAGAAATGATTGAAGCTACTGACTGAATGAAAGGAGCTGGCATCTCACTCTCTTTGAATCTTCTTTATCATGCTAAGAGGAGCAGGAAAAAGCAAAAAATTTCAGAATTGCACCTTGCAATGCGGAAAAATTACTGTTTGTGCATTTACAATATTCATTGATTTTTGCCATTGAAAAACGTCCAGAAATGATTGAAGCTACTGACTGAATGAAAGGAGCTGGCATCTCACTCTCTTTGAATCTTCTTTATCATGCTAAGAGGAGCAGGAAAAAGCAAAAAATTTCAGAATTGCACCTTGCAATGCGGAGAAATTACTGTTTGTGCATTTACAATATTCATTGATTTTTGCCATTGAAAAACGTCCAGAAATGATTGAAGCTACTGACTGAATGAAAGGAGCTGGCATCTCACTCTCTTTGAATCTTCTTTATCATGCTAAGAGGAGCAGGAAAAAGCAAAAAATTTCAGAATTGCACCTTGCAATGCGGAGAAATTACTGTTTGTGCATTTACAATATTCATTGATTTTTGCCATTGAAAAACATCATGTTATTCATATACCAGAAATGTTTGAAGCTACTGACTGAATGAAAGGAGCTGGCATCTCACTCTCTTTGAATCTTCTTTATCATGCTAAGAGGAGCAGGAAAAAGCAAAAAATTTCAGAATTGCACCTTGCAATGCGGAGAAATTACTGTTTGTGCATTTACAATATTCATTGATTTTTGCCATTGAAAAACGTCCAGAAATGATTGAAGCTACTGACTGAATGAAAGGAGCTGGCATCTCACTCTCTTTGAATCTTCTTTATCATGCTAATAGGAGCAGGAAAAAGCAAAAAATTTCAGAATTGCACCTTGCAATGCGGAGAAATTACTGTTTGTGCATTTACAATATTCATTGATTTTTGCCATTGAAAAACATCATGTTATTCATATACCAGAAATGATTGAAGCTACTGACTGAATGAAAGGAGCTGGCATCTCGCTCTCTTTGAATCTTCTTTATCATGCTAAGAGGAGCAGGAAAAAGCAAAAAATTTCAGAATTGCACCTTGCAATGCGGAGAAATTACTGTTTGTGCATTTACAATATTCATTGATTTTTGCCATTGAAAAACGTCCAGAAATGATTGAAGCTACTGACTGAATGAAAGGAGCTGGCATCTCACTCTCTTTGAATCTTCTTTATCATGCTAAGAGGAGCAGGAAAAAGCAAAAAATTTCAGAATTGCACCTTGCAATGTGGAGAAATTACTGTTTGTGCATTTACAATATTCATTGATTTTTGCCATTGAAAAACATCATGTTATTCATATACCAGAAATGATTGAAGCTACTGACTGAATGAAAGGAGCTGGCATCTCACTCTCTTTGAATCTTCTTTATCATGCTAAGAGGAGCAGGAAAAAGCAAAAAATTTCAGAATTGCACCTTGCAATGCGGAGAAATTACTGTTTGTGCATTTACAATATTCATTGATTTTTGCCATTGAAAAACATCCAGAAATGATTGAAGCTACTGACTGAATGAAAGGAGCTGGCATCTCACTCTCTTTGAATCTTCTTTATCATGCTAAGAGGAGCAGGAAAAAGCAAATAATTTCAGAATTGCACCTTGCAATGCGGAGAAATTACTGTTTGTGCTTTTACAATATTCATTGATTTTTGCCATTGAAAAACATCATGTTATTCATTTACCAGAAATGTTTGAAGCTACTGACTGAAAGGAGCTGGCATCTCACTCTCTTTGAATCTTCTTTATCATGCTAAGAGGAGCAGGAAAAAGCAAAAAATTTCAGAATTGCACCTTGCAATGCGGAGAAATTACTGTTTGTGCATTTACAATATTCATTGATTTTTGCCATTGAAAAACGTCCAGAAATGATTGAAGCTACTGACTGAATGAAAGGAGCTGGCATCTCACTCTCTTTGAATCTTCTTTATCATGCTAAGAGGAGCAGGAAAAAGCAAAAAATTTCAGAATTGCACCTTGCAATGCGGAGAAATTACTGTTTGTGCATTTACAATATTCATTGATTTTTGCCATTGAAAAACGTCCAGAAATGATTGAAGCTACTGACTGAATGAAAGGAGCTGGCATCTCACTCTCTTTGAATCTTCTTTATCATGCTAAGAGGAGCAGGAAAAAGCAAAAAATTTCAGAATTGCACCTTGCAATGCGGAGAAATTACTGTTTGTGCATTTACAATATTCATTGATTTTTGCCATTGAAAAACATCATGTTATTCATATACCAGAAATGATTGAAGCTACTGACTGAATGAAAGGAGCTGGCATCTCACTCTCTTTGAATCTTCTTTATCATGCTAAGAGGAGCAGGAAAAAGCAAAAAATTTCAGAATTGCACCTTGCAATGCGGAGAAATTACTGTTTGTGCATTTACAATATTCATTGATTTTTGCCATTGAAAAACGTCCAGAAATGATTGAAGCTACTGACTGAATGAAAGGAGCTGGCATCTCACTCTCTTTGAATCTTCTTTATCATGCTAAGAGGAGCAGGAAAAAGCAAAAAATTTCAGAATTGCACCTTGCAATGCGGAGAAATTACTGTTTGTGCATTTACAATATTCATTGATTTTTGCCATTGAAAAACGTCCAGAAATGATTGAAGCTACTGACTGAATGAAAGGAGCTGGCATCTCACTCTCTTTGAATCTTCTTTATCATGCTAAGAGGAGCAGGAAAAAGCAAAAAATTTCAGAATTGCACCTTGCAATGCGGAGAAATTACTGTTTGTGCATTTACAATATTCATTGATTTTTGCCATTGAAAAACATCATGTTATTCATATACCAGAAATGATTGAAGCTACTGACTGAATGAAAGGAGCTGGCATCTCGCTCTCTTTGAATCTTCTTTATCATGCTAAGAGGAGCAGGAAAAAGCAAAAAATTTCAGAATTGCACCTTGCAATGCGGAGAAATTACTGTTTGTGCATTTACAATATTCATTGATTTTTGCCATTGAAAAACGTCCAGAAATGATTGAAGCTACTGACTGAATGAAAGGAGCTGGCATCTCACTCTCTTTGAATCTTCTTTATCATGCTAAGAGGAGCAGGAAAAAGCAAAAAATTTCAGAATTGCACCTTGCAATGTGGAGAAATTACTGTTTGTGCATTTACAATATTCATTGATTTTTGCCATTGAAAAACATCATGTTATTCATATACCAGAAATGATTGAAGCTACTGACTGAATGAAAGGAGCTGGCATCTCACTCTCTTTGAATCTTCTTTATCATGCTAAGAGGAGCAGAAAAAGCAAAAAATTTCAGAATTGCACCTTGCAATGCGGAGAAATTACTGTTTGTGCATTTACAATATTCATTGATTTTTGCCATTGAAAAACGTCCAGAAATGATTGAAGCTACTGACTGAATGAAAGGAGCTGGCATCTCACTCTCTTTGAATCTTCTTTATCATGCTAAGAGGAGCAGGAAAAAGCAAAAAATTTCAGAATTGCACCTTGCAATGCGGAGAAATTACTGTTTGTGCTTTTACAATATTCATTGATTTTTGCCATTGAAAAACATCATGTTATTCATATACCAGAAATGTTTGAAGCTACTGACTGAATGAAAGGAGCTGGCATCTCACTCTCTTTGAATCTTCTTTATCATGCTAAGAGGAGCAGGAAAAAGCAAAAAATTTCAGAATTGCACCTTGCAATGCGGAGAAATTACTGTTTGTGCATTTACAATATTCATTGATTTTTGCCATTGAAAAACGTCCAGAAATGATTGAAGCTACTGACTGAATGAAAGGAGCTGGCATCTCACTCTCTTTGAATCTTCTTTATCATGCTAAGAGGAGCAGGAAAAAGCAAAAAATTTCAGAATTGCACCTTGCAATGCGGAGAAATTACTGTTTGTGCATTTACAATATTCATTGATTTTTGCCATTGAAAAACGTCCAGAAATGATTGAAGCTACTGACTGAATGAAAGGAGCTGGCATCTCACTCTCTTTGAATCTTCTTTATCATGCTAAGAGGAGCAGGAAAAAGCAAAAAATTTCAGAATTGCAACTTGCAATGCGGAGAAATTACTGTTTGTGCATTTACAATATTCATTGATTTTTGCCATTGAAAAACATCATGTTATTCATATACCAGAAATGATTGAAGCTACTGACTGAATGAAAGGAGCTGGCATCTCACTCTCTTTGAATCTTCTTTATCATGCTAAGAGGAGCAGGAAAAAGCAAAAAATTTCAGAATTGCACCTTGCAATGCGGAGAAATTACTGTTTGTGCATTTACAATATTCATTGATTTTTGCCATTGAAAAACGTCCAGAAATGATTGAAGCTACTGACTGAATGAAAGGAGCTGGCATCTCACTCTCTTTGAATCTTCTTTATCATGCTAAGAGGAGCAGGAAAAAGCAAAAAATTTCAGAATTGCACCTTGCAATGCGGAGAAATTACTGTTTGTGCATTTACAATATTCATTGATTTTTGCCATTGAAAAACGTCCAGAAATGATTGAAGCTACTGACTGAATGAAAGGAGCTGGCATCTCACTCTCTTTGAATCTTCTTTATCATGCTAAGAGGAGCAGGAAAAAGCAAAAAATTTCAGAATTGCACCTTGCAATGCGGAGAAATTACTGTTTGTGCATTTACAATATTCATTAATTTTTGCCATTGAAAAACATCATGTTATTCATATCCCAGAAATGTTTGAAGCTACTGACTGAATGAAAGAAGCTGGCATCTCACTCTCTTTGAATCTTCTTTATCATGCTAAGAGGAGCAGGAAAAAGCAAAAAATTTCAGAATTGCACCTTGCAATGCGGAGAAATTACTGTTTGTGCATTTACAATATTCATTGATTTTTGCCATTGAAAAACGTATAGAAATGATTGAAGCTACTGACTGAATGAAAGGAGCTGGCATCTCACTCTCTTTGAATCTTCTTTATCATGCTAAGAGGAGCAGGAAAAAGCAAAAAATTTCAGAATTGCACCTTGCAATGCGGAGAAATTACTGTTTGTGCATTTACAATATTCATTGATTTTTGCCATTGAAAAACATCATGTTATTCATATACCAAAAATGTTTGAAGCTACTGACTGAATGAAAGGAGCTGGCATCTCACTCTCTTTGAATCTTCTTTATCATGCTAAGAGGAGCAGGAAAAAGCAAAAAATTTCAGAATTGCACCTTGCAATGCGGAGAAATTACTGTTTGTGCATTTACAATATTCATTGATTTTTGCCATTGAAAAACGTCCAGAAATGATTGAAGCTACTGACTGAATGAAAGGAGCTGGCATCTCACTCTCTTTGAATCTTCTTTATCATGCTGAGGAGCAGTAAAATGCAAGAAATTTCAGAATTGCACCTTGCAATGCGGAGAAATTACTGTTTGTGCATTTACAATATTCATTGATTTTTGCCATTGAAAAACATCCAGAAATGATTGAAGCTACTGACTGAATGAAAGGAGCTGGCATCTCACTCTCTTTGAATCTTCTTTATCATGCTAAGAGGAGCAGGAAAAAGCAAAAAATTTCAGAATTGCACCTTGCAATGCGGAGAAATTACTGTTTGTGCATTTACAATATTCATTGATTTTTGCCATTGAAAAACGTCCAGAAATGATTGAAGCAACTGACTGAATGAAAGGAGCTGGCATCTCACTCTCTTTGAATCTTCTTTATCATGCTAAGAGGAGCAGGAAAAAGCAAAAAATTTCAGAATTGCACTTTGCAATGCGGAGAAATTACTGTTTGTGCATTTACAATATTCATTGATTTTTGCCATTGAAAAACGTCCAGAAATAATTGAAGCTACTGACTGAATGAAAGGAGCTGGCATCTCACTCTCTTTGAATCTTCTTTATCATGCTAAGAGGAGCAGGAAAAAGCAAAAAATTTCAGAATTGCAACTTGCAATGCGGAGAAATTACTGTTTGTGCATTTACAATATTCATTGATTTTTGCCATTGAAAAACATCATGTTATTCATATACCAGAAATGATTGAAGCTACTGACTGAATGAAAGGAGCTGGCATCTCACTCTCTTTGAATCTTCTTTATCATGCTAAGAGGAGCAGGAAAAAGCAAAAAATTTCAGAATTGCACCTTGCAATGCGGAGAAATTACTGTTTGTGCATTTACAATATTCATTGATTTTTGCCATTGAAAAACGTCCAGAAATGATTGAAGCTACTGACTGAATGAAAGGAGCTGGCATCTCACTCTCTTTGAATCTTCTTTATCATGCTAAGAGGAGCAGGAAAAAGCAAAAAATTTCAGAATTGCACTTTGCAATGCGGAGAAATTACTGTTTGTGCTTTTACAATATTCATTGATTTTTGCCATTGAAAAACATCATGTTATTCATATACCAGAAATGTTTGAAGCTACTGACTGAATGAAAGGAGCTGGCATCTCACTCTCTTTGAATCTTCTTTATCATGCTAAGAGGAGCAGGAAAAAGCAAAAAATTTCAGAATTGCACCTTGCAATGCGGAGAAATTACTGTTTGTGCATTTACAATATTCATTGATTTTTGCCATTGAAAAATGTCCAGAAATGATTGAAGCTGCTGACTGAATGAAAGGAGCTGGCATCTCACTCTCTTTGAATCTTCTTTATCATGCTAAGAGGAGCAGGAAAAAGCAAAAAATTTCAGAATTGCACCTTGCAATGCGGAGAAATTACTGTTTGTGCATTTACAATATTCATTGATTTTTGCCATTGAAAAACATCATGTTATTCATATACCAGAAATGATTGAAGCTACTGACTGAATGAAAGGAGCTGGCATCTCACTCTCTTTGAATCTTCTTTATCATGCTAAGAGGAGCAGGAAAAAGCAAAAAATTTCAGAATTGCACCTTGCAATGCGGAGAAATTACTGTTTGTGCATTTACAATATTCATTGATTTTTGCCATTGAAAAACGTCCAGAAATACCAGAAATGTTTGAAGCTACTGACTGAATGAAAGGAGCTGGCATCTCACTCTCTTTGAATCTTCTTTATCATGCTAGGATTAACAGGAAAAAGCCAGAATTGCACCTTGCAATGCGGAGAAATTACTGTTTGTGCATTTACAATATTCATTGATTTTTGCCATTGAAAAACGTCCAGAAATGATTGAAGCTACTGACTGAATGAAAGGAGCTGGCATCTCACTCTCTTTGAATCTTCTTTATCATGCTAAGAGGAGCAGGAAAAAGCAAAAAATTTCAGAATTGCACCTTGCAATGCGGAGAAATTACTGTTTGTGCATTTACAATATTCATTGATTTTTGCCATTGAAAAACATCATGTTATTCATATACCAGAAATGATTGAAGCTACTGACTGAATGAAAGGAGCTGGCATCTCGCTCTCTTTGAATCTTCTTTATCATGCTAAGAGGAGCAGGAAAAAGCAAAAAATTTCAGAATTGCACCTTGCAATGCGGAGAAATTACTGTTTGTGCATTTACAATATTCATTGATTTTTGCCATTGAAAAACGTCCAGAAATGATTGAAGCTACTGACTGAATGAAAGGAGCTGGCATCTCACTCTCTTTGAATCTTCTTTATCATGCTAAGAGGAGCAGGAAAAAGCAAAAAATTTCAGAATTGCACCTTGCAATGTGGAGAAATTACTGTTTGTGCATTTACAATATTCATTGATTTTTGCCATTGAAAAACATCATGTTATTCATATACCAGAAATGATTGAAGCTACTGACTGAATGAAAGGAGCTGGCATCTCACTCTCTTTGAATCTTCTTTATCATGCTAAGAGGAGCAGGAAAAAGCAAAAAATTTCAGAATTGCACCTTGCAATGCGGAGAAATTACTGTTTGTGCATTTACAATATTCATTGATTTTTGCCATTGAAAAACGTCCAGAAATGATTGAAGCTACTGACTGAATGAAAGGAGCTGGCATCTCACTCTCTTTGAATCTTCTTTATCATGCTAAGAGGAGCAGGAAAAAGCAAAAAATTTCAGAATTGCACCTTGCAATGCGGAGAAATTACTGTTTGTGCTTTTACAATATTCATTGATTTTTGCCATTGAAAAACATCATGTTATTCATATACCAGAAATGTTTGAAGCTACTGACTGAATGAAAGGAGCTGGCATCTCACTCTCTTTGAATCTTCTTTATCATGCTAAGAGGAGCAGGAAAAAGCAAAAAATTTCAGAATTGCACCTTGCAATGCGGAGAAATTACTGTTTGTGCATTTACAATATTCATTGATTTTTGCCATTGAAAAACGTCCAGAAATGATTGAAGCTACTGACTGAATGAAAGGAGCTGGCATCTCACTCTCTTTGAATCTTCTTTATCATGCTAAGAGGAGCAGGAAAAAGCAAAAAATTTCAGAATTGCACCTTGCAATGCGGAGAAATTACTGTTTGTGCATTTACAATATTCATTGATTTTTGCCATTGAAAAACGTCCAGAAATGATTGAAGCTACTGACTGAATGAAAGGAGCTGGCATCTCACTCTCTTTGAATCTTCTTTATCATGCTAAGAGGAGCAGGAAAAAGCAAAAAATTTCAGAATTGCAACTTGCAATGCGGAGAAATTACTGTTTGTGCATTTACAATATTCATTGATTTTTGCCATTGAAAAACATCATGTTATTCATATACCAGAAATGATTGAAGCTACTGACTGAATGAAAGGAGCTGGCATCTCACTCTCTTTGAATCTTCTTTATCATGCTAAGAGGAGCAGGAAAAAGCAAAAAATTTCAGAATTGCACCTTGCAATGCGGAGAAATTACTGTTTGTGCATTTACAATATTCATTGATTTTTGCCATTGAAAAACGTCCAGAAATGATTGAAGCTACTGACTGAATGAAAGGAGCTGGCATCTCACTCTCTTTGAATCTTCTTTATCATGCTAAGAGGAGCAGGAAAAAGCAAAAAATTTCAGAATTGCACCTTGCAATGCGGAGAAATTACTGTTTGTGCTTTTACAATATTCATTGATTTTTGCCATTGAAAAACATCATGTTATTCATATACCAGAAATGTTTGTAGCTACTGACTGAATGAAACGAGCTGGCATCTCACTCTCTTTGAATCTTCTTTATCATGCTAAGAGGAGCAGGAAAAAGCAAAAAATTTCAGAATTGCACCTTGCAATGCGGAGAAATTACTGTTTGTGCATTTACAATATTCATTGATTTTTGCCATTGAAAAACGTCCAGAAATGATTGAAGCTACTGACTGAATGAAAGGAGCTGGCATCTCACTCTCTTTGAATCTTCTTTATCATGCTAAGAGGAGCAGGATAAAGCAAAAAATTTCAGAATTGCACCTTGCAATGCGGAGAAATTACTGTTTGTGCATTTACAATATTCATTGATTTTTGCCATTGAAAAACGTCCAGAAATGATTGAAGCTACTGACTGAATGAAAGGAGCTGGCATCTCACTCTCTTTGAATCTTCTTTATCATGCTAAGAGGAGCAGGAAAAAGCAAAAAATTTCAGAATTGCACCTTGCAATGCGGAGAAATTACTGTTTGTGCATTTACAATATTCATTGATTTTTGCCATTGAAAAACATCATGTTATTCATATACCAGAAATGATTGAAGCTACTGACTGAATGAAAGGAGCTGGCATCTTACTCTCTTTGAATCTTCTTTGTCATGCTAAGAGGAGCAGGAAAAAGCAAAAAATTTCAGAATTGCACCTTGCAATGCGGAGAAATTACTGTTTGTGCATTTACAATATTCATTGATTTTTGCCATTGAAAAACGTCCAGAAATGATTGAAGCTACTGACTGAATGAAAGGAGCTGGCATCTCACTCTCTTTGAATCTTCTTTATCATGCTAAGACGAGCAGGAAAAAGCAAAAAATTTCAGAATTGCACCTTGCAATGCGGAGAAATTACTGTTTGTGCATTTACAATATTCATTGATTTTTGCCATTGAAAAACGTCCAGAAATGATTGAAGCTACTGACTGAATGAAAGGAGCTGGCATCTCACTCTCTTTGAATCTTCTTTATCATGCTAAGAGGAGCAGGAAAAAGCAAAAAATTTCAGAATTGCACCTTGCAATGCGGAGAAATTACTGTTTGTGCATTTACAATATTCATTGATTTTTGCCATTGAAAAACATCATGTTATTCATATACCAGAAATGTTTGTAGCTACTGACTGAATGAAAGGAGCTGGCATCTCACTCTCTTTGAATCTTCTTTATCATGCTAAGAGGAGCAGGAAAAAGCAAAAAATTTCAGAATTGCACCTTGCAATGCGGAGAAATTACTGTTTGTGCATTTACAATATTCATTGATTTTTGCCATTGAAAAACGTCCAGAAATGATTGAAGCTACTGACTGAATGAAAGGAGCTGGCATCTCACTCTCTTTGAATCTTCTTTATCATGCTAAGAGGAGCAGGAAAAAGCAAAAAATTTCAGAATTGCACCTTGCAATGCGGAGAAATTACTGTTTGTGCATTTACAATATTCATTGATTTTTGCCATTGAAAAACGTCCAGAAATGATTGAAGCTACTGACTGAATGAAAGGAGCTGGCATCTCACTCTCTTTGAATCTTCTTTATCATGCTAAGAGGAGCAGGAAAAAGCAAAAAATTTCAGAATTGCACCTTGCAATGCGGAGAAATTACTCTTTGTGCATTTACAATATTCATTGATTTTTGCCATTGAAAAACATCATGTTATTCATATACCAGAAATGTTTGAAGCTACTGACTGAATGAAAGGAGCTGGCATCTCACTCTCTTTGAATCTTCTTTATCATGCTAAGAGGAGCAGGAAAAAGCAAAAAATTTCAGAATTGCACCTTGCAATGCGGAGAAATTACTGTTTGTGCATTTACAATATTCATTGATTTTTGCCATTGAAAAACATCATGTTATTCATATACCAGAAATGTTTGAAGCTACTGACTGAATGAAAGGAGCTGGCATCTCACTCTCTTTGAATCTTCTTTATCATGCTAAGAGGAGCAGGAAAAAGCAAAAAATTTCAGAATTGCACCTTGCAATGCGGAGAAATTACTGTTTGTGCATTTACAATATTCATTGATTTTTGCCATTGAAAAACGTCCAGAAATGATTGAAGCTACTGACTGAATGAAAGGAGCTGGCATCTCACTCTCTTTGAATCTTCTTTATCATGCTAAGAGGAGCAGGAAAAAGCAAAAAATTTCAGAATTGCACCTTGCAATGCGGAGAAATTACTGTTTGTGCATTTACAATATTCATTGATTTTTGCCATTGAAAAACATCATGTTATTCATATACCAGAAATGATTGAAGCTACTGACTGAATGAAAGGAGCTGGCATCTCGCTCTCTTTGAATCTTCTTTATCATGCTAAGAGGAGCAGGAAAAAGCAAAAAATTTCAGAATTGCACCTTGCAATGCGGAGAAATTACTGTTTGTGCATTTACAATATTCATTGATTTTTGCCATTGAAAAACGTCCAGAAATGATTGAAGCTACTGACTGAATGAAAGGAGCTGTCATCTCACTCTCTTTGAATCTTCTTTATCATGCTAAGAGGAGCAGGAAAAAGCAAAAAATTTCAGAATTGCACCTTGCAATGTGGAGAAATTACTGTTTGTGCATTTACAATATTCATTGATTTTTGCCATTGAAAAACATCATGTTATTCATATACCAGAAATGATTGAAGCTACTGACTGAATGAAAGGAGCTGGCATCTCACTCTCTTTGAATCTTCTTTATCATGCTAAGAGGAGCAGGAAAAAGCAAAAAATTTCAGAATTGCACCTTGCAATGCGGAGAAATTACTGTTTGTGCATTTACAATATTCATTGATTTTTGCCATTGAAAAACGTCCAGAAATGATTGAAGCTACTGACTGAATGAAAGGAGCTGGCATCTCACTCTCTTTGAATCTTCTTTATCATGCTAAGAGGAGCAGGAAAAAGCAAAAAATTTCAGAATTGCACCTTGCAATGCGGAGAAATTACTGTTTGTGCTTTTACAATATTCATTGATTTTTGCCATTGAAAAACATCATGTTATTCATATACCAGAAATGTTTGAAGCTACTGACTGAATGAAAGGAGCTGGCATCTCACTCTCTTTGAATCTTCTTTATCATGCTAAGAGGAGCAGGAAAAAGCAAAAAATTTCAGAATTGCACCTTGCAATGCGGAGAAATTACTGTTTGTGCATTTACAATATTCATTGATTTTTGCCATTGAAAAACGTCCAGAAATGATTGAAGCTACTGACTGAATGAAAGGAGCTGGCATCTCACTCTCTTTGAATCTTCTTTATCATGCTAAGAGGAGCAGGAAAAAGCAAAAAATTTCAGAATTGCACCTTGCAATGCGGAGAAATTACTGTTTGTGCATTTACAATATTCATTGATTTTTGCCATTGAAAAACGTCCAGAAATGATTGAAGCTACTGACTGAATGAAAGGAGCTGGCATCTCACTCTCTTTGAATCTTCTTTATCATGCTAAGAGGAGCAGGAAAAAGCAAAAAATTTCAGAATTGCAACTTGCAATGCGGAGAAATTACTGTTTGTGCATTTACAATATTCATTGATTTTTGCCATTGAAAAACATCATGTTATTCATATACCAGAAATGATTGAAGCTACTGACTGAATGAAAGGAGCTGGCATCTCACTCTCTTTGAATCTTCTTTATCATGCTAAGAGGAGCAGGAAAAAGCAAAAAATTTCAGAATTGCACCTTGCAATGCGGAGAAATTACTGTTTGTGCATTTACAATATTCATTGATTTTTGCCATTGAAAAACGTCCAGAAATGATTGAAGCTACTGACTGAATGAAAGGAGCTGGCATCTCACTCTCTTTGAATCTTCTTTATCATGCTAAGAGGAGCAGGAAAAAGCAAAAAATTTCAGAATTGCACCTTGCAATGCGGAGAAATTACTGTTTGTGCTTTTACAATATTCATTGATTTTTGCCATTGAAAAACATCATATTATTCATATACCAGAAATGTTTGAAGCTACTGACTGAATGAAAGGAGCTGGCATCTCACTCTCTTTGAATCTTCTTTATCATGCTAAGAGGAGCAGGAAAAAGCAAAAAATTTCAGAATTGCACCTTGCAATGCGGAGAAATTACTGTTTGTGCATTTACAATATTCATTGATTTTTGCCATTGAAAAACGTCCAGAAATGATTGAAGCTACTGACTGAATGAAAGGAGCTGGCATCTCACTCTCTTTGAATCTTCTTTATCATGCTAAGAGGAGCAGGAAAAAGCAAAAAATTTCAGAATTGCACCTTGCAATGCGGAGAAATTACTGTTTGTGCATTTACAATATTCATTGATTTTTGCCATTGAAAAACGTCCAGAAATGATTGAAGCTACTGACTGAATGAAAGGAGCTGGCATCTCACTCTCTTTGAATCTTCTTTATCATGCTAAGAGGAGCAGGAAAAAGCAAAAAATTTCAGAATTGCACCTTGCAATGCGGAGAAATTACTGTTTGTGCATTTACAATATTCATTGATTTTTGCCATTGAAAAACATCATGTTATTCATATACCAGAAATGATTGAAGCTACTGACTGAATGAAAGGAGCTGGCATCTTACTCTCTTTGAATCTTCTTTGTCATGCTAAGAGGAGCAGGAAAAAGCAAAAAATTTCAGAATTGCACCTTGCAATGCGGAGAAATTACTGTTTGTGCATTTACAATATTCATTGATTTTTGCCATTGAAAAACGTCCAGAAATGATTGAAGCTACTGACTGAATGAAAGGAGCTGGCATCTCACTCTCTTTGAATCTTCTTTATCATGCTAAGAGGAGCAGGAAAAAGCAAAAAATTTCAGAATTGCACCTTGCAATGCGGAGAAATTACTGTTTGTGCATTTACAATATTCATTGATTTTTGCCATTGAAAAACGTCCAGAAATGATTGAAGCTACTGACTGAATGAAAGGAGCTGGCATCTCACTCTCTTTGAATCTTCTTTATCATGCTAAGAGGAGCAGGAAAAAGCAAAAAATTTCAGAATTGCACCTTGCAATGCGGAGAAATTACTGTTTGTGCATTTACAATATTCATTGATTTTTGCCATTGAAAAACATCATGTTATTCATATACCAGAAATGTTTGTAGCTACTGACTGAATGAAAGGAGCTGGCATCTCACTCTCTTTGAATCTTCTTTATCATGCTAAGAGGAGCAGGAAAAAGCAAAAAATTATAGAATTGCACCTTGCAATGCGGAGAAATTACTGTTTGTGCATTTACAATATTCATTGATTTTTGCCATTGAAAAACGTCCAGAAATGATTGAAGCTACTGACTGAATGAAAGGAGCTGGCATCTCACTCTCTTTGAATCTTCTTTATCATGCTAAGAGGAGCAGGAAAAAGCAAAAAATTTCAGAATTGCACCTTGCAATGCGGAGAAATTACTGTTTGTGCATTTACAATATTCATTGATTTTTGCCATTGAAAAACGTCCAGAAATGATTGAAGCTACTGACTGAATGAAAGGAGCTGGCATCTCACTCTCTTTGAATCTTCTTTATCATGCTAAGAGGAGCAGGAAAAAGCAAAAAATTTCAGAATTGCACCTTGCAATGCGGAGAAATTACTGTTTGTGCTTTTACAATATTCATTGATTTTTGCCATTGAAAAACATCATGTTATTCATATACCAGAAATGTTTGAAGCTACTGACTGAATGAAAGGAGCTGGCATCTCACTCTCTTTGAATCTTCTTTATCATGCTAAGAGGAGCAGGAAAAAGCAAAAAATTTCAGAATTGCACCTTGCAATGCGGAGAAATTACTGTTTGTGCATTTACAATATTCATTGATTTTTGCCATTGAAAAACGTCCAGAAATGATTGAAGCTACTGACTGAATGAAAGGAGCTGGCATCTCACTCTCTTTGAATCTTCTTTATCATGCTAAGAGGAGCAGGAAAAAGCAAAAAATTTCAGAATTGCACCTTGCAATGCGGAGAAATTACTGTTTGTGCATTTACAATATTCATTGATTTTTGCCATTGAAAAACGTCCAGAAATGATTGAAGCTACTGACTGAATGAAAGGAGCTGGCATCTCACTCTCTTTGAATCTTCTTTATCATGCTAAGAGGAGCAGGAAAAAGCAAAAAATTTCAGAATTGCAACTTGCAATGCGGAGAAATTACTGTTTGTGCATTTACAATATTCATTGATTTTTGCCATTGAAAAACATCATGTTATTCATATACCAGAAATGATTGAAGCTACTGACTGAATGAAAGGAGCTGGCATCTCACTCTCTTTGAATCTTCTTTATCATGCTAAGAGGAGCAGGAAAAAGCAAAAAATTTCAGAATTGCACCTTGCAATGCGGAGAAATTACTGTTTGTGCATTTACAATATTCATTGATTTTTGCCATTGAAAAACGTCCAGAAATGATTGAAGCTACTGACTGAATGAAAGGAGCTGGCATCTCACTCTCTTTGAATCTTCTTTATCATGCTAAGAGGAGCAGGAAAAAGCAAAAAATTTCAGAATTGCACCTTGCAATGCGGAGAAATTACTGTTTGTGCTTTTACAATATTCATTGATTTTTGCCATTGAAAAACATCATATTATTCATATACCAGAAATGTTTGAAGCTACTGACTGAATGAAAGGAGCTGGCATCTCACTCTCTTTGAATCTTCTTTATCATGCTAAGAGGAGCAGGAAAAAGCAAAAAATTTCAGAATTGCACCTTGCAATGCGGAGAAATTACTGTTTGTGCATTTACAATATTCATTGATTTTTGCCATTGAAAAACGTCCAGAAATGATTGAAGCTACTGACTGAATGAAAGGAGCTGGCATCTCACTCTCTTTGAATCTTCTTTATCATGCTAAGAGGAGCAGGAAAAAGCAAAAAATTTCAGAATTGCACCTTGCAATGCGGAGAAATTACTGTTTGTGCATTTACAATATTCATTGATTTTTGCCATTGAAAAACGTCCAGAAATGATTGAAGCTACTGACTGAATGAAAGGAGCTGGCATCTCACTCTCTTTGAATCTTCTTTATCATGCTAAGAGGAGCAGGAAAAAGCAAAAAATTTCAGAATTGCACCTTGCAATGCGGAGAAATTACTGTTTGTGCATTTACAATATTCATTGATTTTTGCCATTGAAAAACATCATGTTATTCATATACCAGAAATGATTGAAGCTACTGACTGAATGAAAGGAGCTGGCATCTTACTCTCTTTGAATCTTCTTTGTCATGCTAAGAGGAGCAGGAAAAAGCAAAAAATTTCAGAATTGCACCTTGCAATGCGGAGAAATTACTGTTTGTGCATTTACAATATTCATTGATTTTTGCCATTGAAAAACGTCCAGAAATGATTGAAGCTACTGACTGAATGAAAGGAGCTGGCATCTCACTCTCTTTGAATCTTCTTTATCATGCTAAGAGGAGCAGGAAAAAGCAAAAAATTTCAGAATTGCACCTTGCAATGCGGAGAAATTACTGTTTGTGCATTTACAATATTCATTGATTTTTGCCATTGAAAAACGTCCAGAAATGATTGAAGCTACTGACTGAATGAAAGGAGCTGGCATCTCACTCTCTTTGAATCTTCTTTATCATGCTAAGAGGAGCAGGAAAAAGCAAAAAATTTCAGAATTGCACCTTGCAATGCGGAGAAATTACTGTTTGTGCATTTACAATATTCATTGATTTTTGCCATTGAAAAACATCATGTTATTCATATACCAGAAATGTTTGTAGCTACTGACTGAATGAAAGGAGCTGGCATCTCACTCTCTTTGAATCTTCTTTATCATGCTAAGAGGAGCAGGAAAAAGCAAAAAATTATAGAATTGCACCTTGCAATGCGGAGAAATTACTGTTTGTGCATTTACAATATTCATTGATTTTTGCCATTGAAAAACGTCCAGAAATGATTGAAGCTACTGACTGAATGAAAGGAGCTGGCATCTCACTCTCTTTGAATCTTCTTTATCATGCTAAGAGGAGCAGGAAAAAGCAAAAAATTTCAGAATTGCACCTTGCAATGCGGAGAAATTACTGTTTGTGCATTTACAATATTCATTGATTTTTGCCATTGAAAAACGTCCAGAAATGATTGAAGCTACTGACTGAATGAAAGGAGCTGGCATCTCACTCTCTTTGAATCTTCTTTATCATGCTAAGAGGAGCAGGAAAAAGCAAAAAATTTCAGAATTGCACCTTGCAATGCGGAGAAATTACTGTTTGTGCATTTACAATATTCATTGATTTTTGCCATTGAAAAACATCATGTTATTCATATACCAGAAATGATTGAAGCTACTGACTGAATGAAAGGAGCTGGCATCTTACTCTCTTTGAATCTTCTTTGTCATGCTAAGAGGAGCAGGAAAAAGCAAAAAATTTCAGAATTGCACCTTGCAATGCGGAGAAATTACTGTTTGTGCATTTACAATATTCATTGATTTTTGACATTGAAAAACGTCCAGAAATGATTGAAGCTACTGACTGAATGAAAGGAGCTGGCATCTCACTCTCTTTGAATCTTCTTTATCATGCTAAGAGGAGCAGGAAAAAGCAAAAAATTTCAGAATTGCACCTTGCAATGCGGAGAAATTACTGTTTGTGCATTTACAATATTCATTGATTTTTGCCATTGAAAAACGTCCAGAAATGATTGAAGCTACTGACTGAATGAAAGGAGCTGGCATCTCACTCTTTTTGAATCTTCTTTATCATGCTAAGAGGAGCAGGAAAAAGCAAAAAATTTCAGAATTGCACCTTGCAATGCGGAGAAATTACTGTTTCTGCATTTACAATATTCATTGATTTTTGCCATTGAAAAACATCATGTTATTCATATACCAGAAATGTTTGTAGCTACTGACTGAATGAAAGGAGCTGGCATCTCACTCTCTTTGAATCTTCTTTATCATGCTAAGAGGAGCAGGAAAAAGCAAAAAATTTCAGAATTGCACCTTGCAATGCGGAGAAATTACTGTTTGTGCATTTACAATATTCATTGATTTTTGCCATTGAAAAACGTCCAGAAATGATTGAAGCTACTGACTGAATGAAAGGAGCTGGCATCTCACTCTCTTTGAATCTTCTTTATCATGCTAAGAGGAGCAGGAAAAAGCAAAAAATTTCAGAATTGCACCTTACAATGTGGAGAAATTACTGTTTGTGCATTTACAATATTCATTGATTTTTGCCATTGAAAAACATCATGTTATTCATATACCAGAAATGATTGAAGCTACTGACTGAATGAAAGCAGCTGGCATCTCACTCTCTTTGAATCTTCTTTATCATGCTAAGAGGAGCAGGAAAAAGCAAAAAATTTCAGAATTGCACCTTGCAATGCGGAGAAATTACTGTTTGTGCATTTACAATATTCATTGATTTTTGCCATTGAAAAACATCATGTTATTCATATACCAGAAATGTTTGAAGCTACTGACTGAATGAAAGGAGCTGGCATCTCACTCTCTTTGAATCTTCTTTATCATGCTAAGAGGAGCAGGAAAAAGCAAAAAATTTCAGAATTGCACCTTGCAATGCGGAGAAATTACTGTTTGTGCATTTACAATATTCATTGATTTTTGCCATTGAAAAACGTCCAGAAATGATTGAAGCTACTGACTGAATGAAAGGAGCTGGCATCTCACTCTCTTTGAATCTTCTTTATCATGCTAAGAGGAGCAGGAAAAAGCAAAAAATTTCAGAATTGCACCTTGCAATGCGGAGAAATTACTGTTTGTGCATTTACAATATTCATTGATTTTTGCCATTGAAAAACGTCCAGAAATGATTGAAGCTACTGACTGAATGAAAGGAGCTGGCATCTCACTCTCTTTGAGTCTTCTTTATCATGCTAAGAGGAGCAGGAAAAAGCAAAAAATTTCAGAATTGCAACTTGCAATGCGGAGAAATTACTGTTTGTGCATTTACAATATTCATTGATTTTTGCCATTGAAAAACATCATGTTATTCATATACCAGAAATGATTGAAGCTACTGACTGAATGAAAGGAGCTGGCATCTCACTCTCTTTGAATCTTCTTTATCATGCTAAGAGGAGCAGGAAAAAGCAAAAAATTTCAGAATTGCACCTTGCAATGCGGAGAAATTACTGTTTGTGCATTTACAATATTCATTGATTTTTGCCATTGAAAAACGTCCAGAAATGATTGAAGCTACTGACTGAATGAAAGGAGCTGGCATCTCACTCTCTTTGAATCTTCTTTATCATGCTAAGAGGAGCAGGAAAAAGCAAAAAATTTCAGAATTGCACCTTGCAATGCGGAGAAATTACTGTTTGTGCTTTTACAATATTCATTGATTTTTGCCATTGAAAAACATCATATTATTCATATACCAGAAATGTTTGAAGCTACTGACTGAATGAAAGGACCTGGCATCTCACTCTCTTTGAATCTTCTTTATCATGCTAAGAGGAGCAGGAAAAAGCAAAAAATTTCAGAATTGCACCTTGCAATGCGGAGAAATTACTGTTTGTGCATTTACAATATTCATTGATTTTTGCCATTGAAAAACGTCCAGAAATGATTGAAGCTACTGACTGAATGAAAGGAGCTGGCATCTCACTCTCTTTGAATCTTCTTTATCATGCTAAGAGGAGCAGGAAAAAGCAAAAAATTTCAGAATTGCACCTTGCAATGCGGAGAAATTACTGTTTGTGCATTTACAATATTCATTGATTTTTGCCATTGAAAAACGTCCAGAAATGATTGAAGCTACTGACTGAATGAAAGGAGCTGGCATCTCACTCTCTTTGAATCTTCTTTATCATGCTAAGAGGAGCAGGAAAAAGCAAAAAATTTCAGAATTGCACCTTGCAATGCGGAGAAATTACTGTTTGTGCATTTACAATATTCATTGATTTTTGCCATTGAAAAACATCATGTTATTCATATACCAGAAATGATTGAAGCTACTGACTGAATGAAAGGAGCTGGCATCTTACTCTCTTTGAATCTTCTTTGTCATGCTAAGAGGAGCAGGAAAAAGCAAAAAATTTCAGAATTGCACCTTGCAATGCGGAGAAATTACTGTTTGTGCATTTACAATATTCATTGATTTTTGCCATTGAAAAACGTTCAGAAATGATTGAAGCTACTGACTGAATGAAAGGAGCTGGCATCTCACTCTCTTTGAATCTTCTTTATCATGCTAAGAGGAGCAGGAAAAAGCAAAAAATTTCAGAATTGCACCTTGCAATGCGGAGAAATTACTGTTTGTGCATTTACAATATTCATTGATTTTTGCCATTGAAAAACGTCCAGAAATGATTGAAGCTACTGACTGAATGAAAGGAGCTGGCATCTCACTCTCTTTGAATCTTCTTTATCATGCTAAGAGGAGCAGGAAAAAGCAAAAAATTTCAGAATTGCAACTTGCAATGCGGAGAAATTACTGTTTGTGCATTTACAATATTCATTGATTTTTGCCATTGAAAAACATCATGTTATTCATATACCAGAAATGATTGAAGCTACTGACTGAATGAAAGGAGCTGGCATCTCACTCTCTTTGAATCTTCTTTATCATGCTAAGAGGAGCAGGAAAAAGCAAAAAATTTCAGAATTGCACCTTGCAATGCGGAGAAATTACTGTTTGTGCATTTACAATATTCATTGATTTTTGCCATTGAAAAACGTCCAGAAATGATTGAAGCTACTGACTGAATGAAAGGAGCTGGCATCTCACTCTCTTTGAATCTTCTTTATCATGCTAAGAGGAGCAGGAAAAAGCAAAAAATTTCAGAATTGCACCTTGCAATGCGGAGAAATTACTGTTTGTGCTTTTACAATATTCATTGATTTTTGCCATTGAAAAACATCATATTATTCATATACCAGAAATGTTTGAAGCTACTGACTGAATGAAAGGACCTGGCATCTCACTCTCTTTGAATCTTCTTTATCATGCTAAGAGGAGCAGGAAAAAGCAAAAAATTTCAGAATTGCACCTTGCAATGCGGAGAAATTACTGTTTGTGCATTTACAATATTCATTGATTTTTGCCATTGAAAAACGTCCAGAAATGATTGAAGCTACTGACTGAATGAAAGGAGCTGGCATCTCACTCTCTTTGAATCTTCTTTATCATGCTAAGAGGAGCAGGAAAAAGCAAAAAATTTCAGAATTGCACCTTGCAATGCGGAGAAATTACTGTTTGTGCATTTACAATATTCATTGATTTTTGCCATTGAAAAACGTCCAGAAATGATTGAAGCTACTGACTGAATGAAAGGAGCTGGCATCTCACTCTCTTTGAATCTTCTTTATCATGCTAAGAGGAGCAGGAAAAAGCAAAAAATTTCAGAATTGCACCTTGCAATGCGGAGAAATTACTGTTTGTGCATTTACAATATTCATTGATTTTTGCCATTGAAAAACATCATGTTATTCATATACCAGAAATGATTGAAGCTACTGACTGAATGAAAGGAGCTGGCATCTTACTCTCTTTGAATCTTCTTTGTCATGCTAAGAGGAGCAGGAAAAAGCAAAAAAATTCAGAATTGCACCTTGCAATGCGGAGAAATTACTGTTTGTGCATTTACAATATTCATTGATTTTTGCCATTGAAAAACGTCCAGAAATGATTGAAGCTACTGACTGAATGAAAGGAGCTGGCATCTCACTCTCTTTGAATCTTCTTTATCATGCTAAGAGGAGCAGGAAAAAGCAAAAAATTTCAGAATTGCACCTTGCAATGCGGAGAAATTACTGTTTGTGCATTTACAATATTCATTGATTTTTGCCATTGAAAAACATCATGTTATTCATATACCAGAAATGTTTGTAGCTACTGACTGAATGAAAGGAGCTGGCATCTCACTCTCTTTGAATCTTCTTTATCATGCTAAGAGGAGCAGGAAAAAGCAAAAAATTTCAGAATTGCACCTTGCAATGCGGAGAAATTACTGTTTGTGCATTTACAATATTCATTGATTTTTGCCATTGAAAAACGTCCAGAAATGATTGAAGCTACTGACTGAATGAAAGGAGCTGGCATCTCACTCTCTTTGAATCTTCTTTATCATGCTAAGAGGAGCAGGAAAAAGCAAAAAATTTCAGAATTGCACCTTACAATGTGGAGAAATTACTGTTTGTGCATTTACAATATTCATTGATTTTTGCCATTGAAAAACATCATGTTATTCATATACCAGAAATGATTGAAGCTACTGACTGAATGAAAGCAGCTGGCATCTCACTCTCTTTGAATCTTCTTTATCATGCTAAGAGGAGCAGGAAAAAGCAAAAAATTTCAGAATTGCACCTTGCAATGCGGAGAAATTACTGTTTGTGCATTTACAATATTCATTGATTTTTGCCATTGAAAAACATCATGTTATTCATATACCAGAAATGTTTGAAGCTACTGACTGAATGAAAGGAGCTGGCATCTCACTCTCTTTGAATCTTCTTTATCATGCTAAGAGGAGCAGGAAAAAGCAAAAAATTTCAGAATTGCACCTTGCAATGCGGAGAAATTACTGTTTGTGCATTTACAATATTCATTGATTTTTGCCATTGAAAAACGTCCAGAAATGATTGAAGCTACTGACTGAATGAAAGGAGCTGGCATCTCACTCTCTTTGAATCTTCTTTATCATGCTAAGAGGAGCAGGAAAAAGCAAAAAATTTCAGAATTGCACCTTGCAATGCGGAGAAATTACTGTTTGTGCATTTACAATATTCATTGATTTTTGCCATTGAAAAACGTCCAGAAATGATTGAAGCTACTGACTGAATGAAAGGAGCTGGCATCTCACTCTCTTTGAGTCTTCTTTATCATGCTAAGAGGAGCAGGAAAAAGCAAAAAATTTCAGAATTGCAACTTGCAATGCGGAGAAATTACTGTTTGTGCATTTACAATATTCATTGATTTTTGCCATTGAAAAACATCATGTTATTCATATACCAGAAATGATTGAAGCTACTGACTGAATGAAAGGAGCTGGCATCTCACTCTCTTTGAATCTTCTTTATCATGCTAAGAGGAGCAGGAAAAAGCAAAAAATTTCAGAATTGCACCTTGCAATGCGGAGAAATTACTGTTTGTGCATTTACAATATTCATTGATTTTTGCCATTGAAAAACGTCCAGAAATGATTGAAGCTACTGACTGAATGAAAGGAGCTGGCATCTCACTCTCTTTGAATCTTCTTTATCATGCTAAGAGGAGCAGGAAAAAGCAAAAAATTTCAGAATTGCACCTTGCAATGCGGAGAAATTACTGTTTGTGCTTTTACAATATTCATTGATTTTTGCCATTGAAAAACATCATATTATTCATATACCAGAAATGTTTGAAGCTACTGACTGAATGAAAGGACCTGGCATCTCACTCTCTTTGAATCTTCTTTATCATGCTAAGAGGAGCAGGAAAAAGCAAAAAATTTCAGAATTGCACCTTGCAATGCGGAGAAATTACTGTTTGTGCATTTACAATATTCATTGATTTTTGCCATTGAAAAACGTCCAGAAATGATTGAAGCTACTGACTGAATGAAAGGAGCTGGCATCTCACTCTCTTTGAATCTTCTTTATCATGCTAAGAGGAGCAGGAAAAAGCAAAAAATTTCAGAATTGCACCTTGCAATGCGGAGAAATTACTGTTTGTGCATTTACAATATTCATTGATTTTTGCCATTGAAAAACGTCCAGAAATGATTGAAGCTACTGACTGAATGAAAGGAGCTGGCATCTCACTCTCTTTGAATCTTCTTTATCATGCTAAGAGGAGCAGGAAAAAGCAAAAAATTTCAGAATTGCACCTTGCAATGCGGAGAAATTACTGTTTGTGCATTTACAATATTCATTGATTTTTGCCATTGAAAAACATCATGTTATTCATATACCAGAAATGATTGAAGCTACTGACTGAATGAAAGGAGCTGGCATCTTACTCTCTTTGAATCTTCTTTGTCATGCTAAGAGGAGCAGGAAAAAGCAAAAAATTTCAGAATTGCACCTTGCAATGCGGAGAAATTACTGTTTGTGCATTTACAATATTCATTGATTTTTGCCATTGAAAAACGTCCAGAAATGATTGAAGCTACTGACTGAATGAAAGGAGCTGGCATCTCACTCTCTTTGAATCTTCTTTATCATGCTAAGAGGAGCAGGAAAAAGCAAAAAATTTCAGAATTGCACCTTGCAATGCGGAGAAATTACTGTTTGTGCATTTACAATATTCATTGATTTTTGCCATTGAAAAACGTCCAGAAATGATTGAAGCTACTGACTGAATGAAAGGAGCTGGCATCTCACTCTCTTTGAATCTTCTTTATCATGCTAAGAGGAGCAGGAAAAAGCAAAAAATTTCAGAATTGCAAATTGCAATGCGGAGAAATTACTGTTTGTGCATTTACAATATTCATTGATTTTTGCCATTGAAAAACATCATGTTATTCATATACCAGAAATGATTGAAGCTACTGACTGAATGAAAGGAGCTGGCATCTCACTCTCTTTGAATCTTCTTTATCATGCTAAGAGGAGCAGGAAAAAGCAAAAAATTTCAGAATTGCACCTTGCAATGCGGAGAAATTACTGTTTGTGCATTTACAATATTCATTGATTTTTGCCATTGAAAAACGTCCAGAAATGATTGAAGCTACTGACTGAATGAAAGGAGCTGGCATCTCACTCTCTTTGAATCTTCTTTATCATGCTAAGAGGAGCAGGAAAAAGCAAAAAATTTCAGAATTGCACCTTGCAATGCGGAGAAATTACTGTTTGTGCTTTTACAATATTCATTGATTTTTGCCATTGAAAAACATCATATTATTCATATACCAGAAATGTTTGAAGCTACTGACTGAATGAAAGGACCTGGCATCTCACTCTCTTTGAATCTTCTTTATCATGCTAAGAGGAGCAGGAAAAAGCAAAAAATTTCAGAATTGCACCTTGCAATGCGGAGAAATTACTGTTTGTGCATTTACAATATTCATTGATTTTTGCCATTGAAAAACGTCCAGAAATGATTGAAGCTACTGACTGAATGAAAGGAGCTGGCATCTCACTCTCTTTGAATCTTCTTTATCATGCTAAGAGGAGCAGGAAAAAGCAAAAAATTTCAGAATTGCACCTTGCAATGCGGAGAAATTACTGTTTGTGCATTTACAATATTCATTGATTTTTGCCATTGAAAAACGTCCAGAAATGATTGAAGCTACTGACTGAATGAAAGGAGCTGGCATCTCACTCTCTTTGAATCTTCTTTATCATGCTAAGAGGAGCAGGAAAAAGCAAAAAATTTCAGAATTGCACCTTGCAATGCGGAGAAATTACTGTTTGTGCATTTACAATATTCATTGATTTTTGCCATTGAAAAACATCATGTTATTCATATACCAGAAATGATTGAAGCTACTGACTGAATGAAAGGAGCTGGCATCTTACTCTCTTTGAATCTTCTTTGTCATGCTAAGAGGAGCAGGAAAAAGCAAAAAATTTCAGAATTGCACCTTGCAATGCGGAGAAATTACTGTTTGTGCATTTACAATATTCATTGATTTTTGCCATTGAAAAACGTCCAGAAATGATTGAAGCTACTGACTGAATGAAAGGAGCTGGCATCTCACTCTCTTTGAATCTTCTTTATCATGCTAAGAGGAGCAGGAAAAAGCAAAAAATTTCAGAATTGCACCTTGCAATGCGGAGAAATTACTGTTTGTGCATTTACAATATTCATTGATTTTTGCCATTGAAAAACGTCCAGAAATGATTGAAGCTACTGACTGAATGAAAGGAGCTGGCATCTCACTCTCTTTGAATCTTCTTTATCATGCTAAGAGGAGCAGGAAAAAGCAAAAAAATTCAGAATTGCACCTTGCAATGCGGAGAAATTACTGTTTGTGCATTTACAATATTCATTGATTTTTGCCATTGAAAAACGTCCAGAAATGATTGAAGCTACTGACTGAATGAAAGGAGCTGGCATCTCACTCTCTTTGAATCTTCTTTATCATGCTAAGAGGAGCAGGAAAAAGCAAAAAATTTCAGAATTGCACCTTGCAATGCGGAGAAATTACTCTTTGTGCATTTACAATATTCATTGATTTTTGCCATTGAAAAACATCATGTTATTCATATACCAGAAATGTTTGAAGCTACTGACTGAATGAAAGGAGCTGGCATCTCACTCTCTTTGAATCTTCTTTGTCATGCTAAGAGGAGCAGGAAAAAGCAAAAAATTTCAGAATTGCACCTTGCAATGCGGAGAAATTACTGTTTGTGCATTTACAATATTCATTGATTTTTGCCATTGAAAAACATCATGTTATTCATATACCAGAAATGTTTGAAGCTACTGACTGAATGAAAGGAGCTGGCATCTCACTCTCTTTGAATCTTCTTTATCATGCTAAGAGGAGCAGGAAAAAGCAAAAAATTTCAGAATTGCACCTTGCAATGTGGAGAAATTACTGTTTGTGCATTTACAATATTCATTGATTTTTACCATTGAAAAACGTCCAGAAATGATTGAAGCTACTGACTGAATGAAAGTAGCTGGCATCTCACTCTCTTTGAATCTTCTTTATCATGCTAAGAGGAGCAGGAAAAAGCAAAAAATTTCAGACTTGCACCTTGCAATGCGGAGAAATTACTGTTTGTGCATTTACAATATTCATTGATTTTTGCCATTGAAAAACATCATGTTATTCATATACCAGAAATGTTTGAAGCTACTGACTGAATGAAAGGAGCTGGCATCTCACTCTCTTTGAATCTTCTTTATCATGCTAAGAGGAGCAGGAAAAAGCAAAAAATTTCAGAATTGCACCTTGCAATGCGGAGAAATTACTGTTTGTGCATTTACAATATTCATTGATTTTTGCCATTGAAAAACGTCCAGAAATGATTGAAGCTACTGACTGAATGAAAGGAGCTGGCATCTCACTCTCTTTGAATCTTCTTTATCATGCTAAGAGGAGCAGGAAAAAGCAAAAAATTTCAGAATTGCACCTTGCAATGCGGAGAAATTACTGTTTGTGCATTTACAATATTCATTGATTTTTGCCATTGAAAAACGTCCAGAAATGATTGAAGCTACTGACTGAATGAAAGGAGCTGGCATCTCACTCTCTTTGAATCTTCTTTATCATGCTAAGAGGAGCAGGAAAAAGCCAAAAATTTCAGAATTGCACCTTGCAATGCGGAGAAATTACAGTTTGTGCATTTACAATATTCATTGATTTTTGCCATTGAAAAACATCCAGAAATGATTGAAGCTACTGACTGAATGAAATGAGCTGGCATCTCACTCTCTTTGAATATTCTTTATCATGCTAAGAGGAGCAGGAAAAAGCAAAAAATTTCAGAATTGCACATTGCAATGCGGAGAAATTACTGTTTGTGCATTTACAATATTCATTGATTTTTGCCATTGAAAAACATCATGTTATTCATATACCAGAAATGTTTGAAGCTACTGACTGAATGAAAGGAGCTGGCATCTCACTCTCTTTGAATCTTCTTTATCATGCTAAGAGGAGCAGGAAAAAGCAAAAAATTTCAGAATTGCACCTTGCAATGCGGAGCAATTACTGTTTGTGCATTTACAATATTCATTGATTTTTGCCATTGAAAAACATCATGTTATTCATATACCAGAAATGTTTGAAGCTACTGACTGAATGAAAGGAGCTGGCATCTCACTCTCTTTGAATCTTCTTTATCATGCTAAGAGGAGCAGGAAAAAGCAAAAAATTTCAGAATTGCACCTTGCAATGCGGAGAAATTACTGTTTGTGCATTTACAATATTCATTGATTTTTGCCATTGAAAAACGTCCAGAAATGATTGAAGCTACTGACTGAATGAAAGGAGCTGGCATCTCACTCTCTTTGAATCTTCTTTATCATGCTAAGAGGAGCAGGAAAAAGCAAAAAATTTCAGAATTGCACCTTGCAATGCGGAGAAATTACTGTTTGTGCATTTACAATATTCATTGATTTTTGCCATTGAAAAACGTCCAGAAATGATTGAAGCTACTGACTGAATGAAAGGAGCTGGCATCTCACTCTCTTTGAATCTTCTTTATCATGCTAAGAGGAGCAGGAAAAATCAAAAAATTTCAGAATTGCACCTTGCAATGCGGAGAAATTACTGTTTGTGCATTTACAATATTCAATGATTTTTGCCATTGAAAAACATGTTATTCATATACCAGAAATGTTTGAAGCTACTGACTGAATGAAAGGAGCTGGCACCTCACTCTCTTTGAATCTTCTTTATCATGCTAAGAGGAGCGGGAAAAAGCAAAAAATTTCAGAATTGCACCTTGCAATGCGGAGAAATTACTGTTTGTGCATTTACAATATTCATTGATTTTTGCCATTGAAAAACATCCAGAAATGATTGAAGGTACTGACTGAATGAAAGGAGCTGGCATCTCACTCTCTTTGAATCTTCTTTATCATGCTAAGAGGAGCAGGAAAAAGCAAAAAATTTCAGAATTGCACCTTGCAATGCGGAGAAATTACTGTTTGTGCATTTACAATATTCATTGATTTTTGCCATTGAAAAACGTCCAGAAATGATTGAAGCTACTGACTGAATGAAAGGAGCTGGCATCTCACTCTCTTTGAATCTTGTTTATCATGCTAAGAGGAGCAGGAAAAAGCAAAAAATTTCAGAATTGCACCTTGCAATGCGGAGAAATTACTGTTTGTGCATTTACAATATTCATTGATTTTTGCCATTGAAAAACGTCCAGAAATGATTGAAGCTACTGACTGAATGAAAGGAGCTGGCATCTCACTCTCTTTGAATCTTCTTTATCATGCTAAGAGGAGCAGGAAAAAGCAAAAAATTTCAGAATTGCACCTTGCAATGCGGAGAAATTACTGTTTGTGCATTTACAATATTCATTGATTTTTGCCATTGAAAAACATCATGTTATTCATATACCAGAAATGATTGAAGCTACTGACTGAATGAAAGGAGCTGGCATCTCACTCTCTTTGAATCTTCTTTATCATGCTAAGAGGAGCAGGAAAAAGCAAAAAATTTCAGAATTGCACCTTGCAATGCGGAGAAATTACTGTTTGTGCATTTACAAAATTCATTGATTTTTGCCATTGAAAAACATCATGTTATTCATATACCAGAAATGTTTGAAGCTACTGACTGAATGAAAGGAGCTGACATCTCACTCTCTTTGAATCTTCTTTATCATGCTAAGAGGAGCAGGAAAAAGCAAAAAATTTCAGAATTGCACCTTGCAATGCGGAGAAATTACTGTTTGTGCATTTACAATATTCATTGATTTTTGCCATTGAAAAACGTCCAGAAATGATTGAAGCTACTGACTGAATGAAAGGAGCTGACATCTCACTCTCTTTGAATCTTCTTTATCATGCTAAGAGGAGCAGGAAAAAGCAAAAAATTTCAGAATTGCACCTTGCAATGCGGAGAAATTACTGTTTGTGCATTTACAATATTCATTGATTTTTGCCATTGAAAAACGTCCAGAAATGATTGAAGCTACTGACTGAATGAAAGGAGCTGGCATATCACTCTCTTTGAATCTTCTTTATCATGCTAAGAGGAGCAGGAAAAAGCAAAAAATTTCAGAATTGCACCTTGCAATGTGGAGAAATTACTGTTTGTGCATTTACAATATTCATTGATTTTTACCATTGAAAAACGTCCAGAAATGATTGAAGCTACTGACTGAATGAAAGTAGCTGGCATCTCACTCTCTTTGAATCTTCTTTATCATGCTAAGAGGAGCAGGAAAAAGCAAAAAATTTCAGACTTGCACCTTGCAATGCGGAGAAATTACTGTTTGTGCATTTACAATATTCATTGATTTTTGCCATTGAAAAACATCATGTTATTCATATACCAGAAATGTTTGAAGCTACTGACTGAATGAAAGGAGCTGGCATCTCACTCTCTTTGAATCTTCTTTATCATGCTAAGAGGAGCAGGAAAAAGCAAAAAATTTCAGAATTGCACCTTGCAATGCGGAGAAATTACTGTTTGTGCATTTACAATATTCATTGATTTTTGCCATTGAAAAACGTCCAGAAATGATTGAAGCTACTGACTGAATGAAAGGAGCTGGCATCTCACTCTCTTTGAATCTTCTTTATCATGCTAAGAGGAGCAGGAAAAAGCAAAAAATTTCAGAATTGCACCTTGCAATGCGGAGAAATTACTGTTTGTGCATTTACAATATTCATTGATTTTTGCCATTGAAAAACGTCCAGAAATGATTGAAGCTACTGACTGAATGAAAGGAGCAGGCATCTCACTCTCTTTGAATCTTCTTTATCATGCTAAGAGGAGCAGGAAAAATCAAAAAATTTCAGAATTTCACCTTGCAATGCGGAGAAATTACTGTTTGTGCATTTACAATATTCAATGATTTTTGCCATTGAAAAACATGTTATTCATATACCAGAAATGTTTGAAGCTACTGACTGAATGAAAGGAGCTGGCACCTCACTCTCTTTGAATCTTCTTTATCATGCTAAGAGGAGCGGGAAAAAGCAAAAAATTTCAGAATTGCACCTTGCAATGCGGAGAAATTACTGTTTGTGCATTTACAATATTCATTGATTTTTGCCATTGAAAAACATCCAGAAATGATTGAAGGTACTGACTGAATGAAAGGAGCTGGCATCTCACTCTCTTTGAATCTTCTTTATCATGCTAAGAGGAGCAGGAAAAAGCAAAAAATTTCAGAATTGCACCTTGCAATGCGGAGAAATTACTGTTTGTGCATTTACAATATTCATTGATTTTTGCCATTGAAAAACGTCCAGAAATGATTGAAGCTACTGACTGAATGAAAGGAGCTGGCATCTCACTCTCTTTGAATCTTCTTTATCATGCTAAGAGGAGCAGGAAAAAGCCAAAAATTTCAGAATTGCACCTTGCAATGCGGAGAAATTACAGTTTGTGCATTTACAATATTCATTGATTTTTGCCATTGAAAAACATCCAGAAATGATTGAAGCTACTGACTGAATGAAAGGAGCTGGCATCTCACTCTCTTTGAATATTCTTTATCATGCTAAGAGGAGCAGGAAAAAGCAAAAAATTTCAGAATTGCACCTTGCAATGCGGAGAAATTACTGTTTGTGCATTTACAATATTCATTGATTTTTGCCATTGAAAAACATCATGTTATTCATATACCAGAAATGTTTGAAGCTACTGACTGAATGAAAGGAGCTGGCATCTCACTCTCTTTGAATCTTCTTTATCATGCTAAGAGGAGCAGGAAAAAGCAAAAAATTTCAGAATTGCACTTTGCAATGCGGAGAAATTACTGTTTGTGCATTTATAATATTCATTGATTTTTGCCATTGAAAAACATCATGTTATTCATATACCAGAAATGTTTGAAGCTACTGACTGAATGAAAGGAGCTGGCATCTCACTCTCTTTGAATCTTCTTTATCATGCTAAGAGGAGCAGGAAAAAGCAAAAAATTTCAGAATTGCACCTTGCAATGTGGAGAAATTACTGTTTGTGCATTTACAATATTCATTGATTTTTACCATTGAAAAACGTCCAGAAATGATTGAAGCTACTGACTGAATGAAAGTAGCTGGCATCTCACTCTCTTTGAATCTTCTTTATCATGCTAAGAGGAGCAGGAAAAAGCAAAAAATTTCAGAATTGCACCTTGCAATGCAGAGAAATTACTGTTTGTGCATTTACAATATTCATTGATTTTTGCCATTGAAAAACATCATGTTATTCATATACCAGAAATGTTTGAAGCTACTGACTGAATGAAAGGAGCTGGCATCTCACTCTCTTTGAATCTTCTTTATCATGCTAAGAGGAGCAGGAAAAAGCAAAAAATTTCAGAATTGCACCTTGCAATGTGGAGAAATTACTGTTTGTGCATTTACAATATTCATTGATTTTTACCATTGAAAAACGTCCAGAAATGATTGAAGCTACTGACTGAATGAAAGTAGCTGGCATCTCACTCTCTTTGAATCTTCTTTATCATGCTAAGAGGAGCAGGAAAAAGCAAAAAATTTCAGACTTGCACCTTGCAATGCGGAGAAATTACTGTTTGTGCATTTACAATATTCATTGATTTTTGCCATTGAAAAACATCATGTTATTCATATACCAGAAATGTTTGAAGCTACTGACTGAATGAAAGGAGCTGGCATCTCACTCTCTTTGAATCTTCTTTATCATGCTAAGAGGAGCAGGAAAAAGCAAAAAATTTCAGAATTGCACCTTGCAATGCGGAGAAA
The DNA here is from genome assembly GCF_046119375.1 of Phyllobates terribilis. Classification (NCBI taxonomy): domain Eukaryota; kingdom Metazoa; phylum Chordata; class Amphibia; order Anura; family Dendrobatidae; genus Phyllobates; species Phyllobates terribilis. The sequence continues at coordinate 3,554 of NW_027367314.1, read as the reverse complement.
TTACTGTTTGTGCATTTACAATATTCATTGATTTTTGCCATTGAAAAACGTCCAGAAATGATTGAAGCTACTGACTGAATGAAAGGAGCTGGCATCTCACTCTCTTTGAATCTTGTTTATCATGCTAAGAGGAGCAGGAAAAAGCAAAAAATTTCAGAATTGCACCTTGCAATGCGGAGAAATTACTGTTTGTGCATTTACAATATTCATTGATTTTTGCCATTGAAAAACGTCCAGAAATGATTGAAGCTACTGACTGAATGAAAGGAGCTGGCATCTCACTCTCTTTGAATCTTCTTTATCATGCTAAGAGGAGCAGGAAAAAGCAAAAAATTTCAGAATTGCACCTTGCAATGCGGAGAAATTACTGTTTGTGCATTTACAATATTCATTGATTTTTGCCATTGAAAAACATCATGTTATTCATATACCAGAAATGATTGAAGCTACTGACTGAATGAAAGGAGCTGGCATCTCACTCTCTTTGAATCTTCTTTATCATGCTAAGAGGAGCAGGAAAAAGCAAAAAATTTCAGAATTGCACCTTGCAATGCGGAGAAATTACTGTTTGTGCATTTACAAAATTCATTGATTTTTGCCATTGAAAAACATCATGTTATTCATATACCAGAAATGTTTGAAGCTACTGACTGAATGAAAGGAGCTGACATCTCACTCTCTTTGAATCTTCTTTATCATGCTAAGAGGAGCAGGAAAAAGCAAAAAATTTCAGAATTGCACCTTGCAATGCGGAGAAATTACTGTTTGTGCATTTACAATATTCATTGATTTTTGCCATTGAAAAACGTCCAGAAATGATTGAAGCTACTGACTGAATGAAAGGAGCTGACATCTCACTCTCTTTGAATCTTCTTTATCATGCTAAGAGGAGCAGGAAAAAGCAAAAAATTTCAGAATTGCACCTTGCAATGCGGAGAAATTACTGTTTGTGCATTTACAATATTCATTGATTTTTGCCATTGAAAAACGTCCAGAAATGATTGAAGCTACTGACTGAATGAAAGGAGCTGGCATATCACTCTCTTTGAATCTTCTTTATCATGCTAAGAGGAGCAGGAAAAAGCAAAAAATTTCAGAATTGCACCTTGCAATGTGGAGAAATTACTGTTTGTGCATTTACAATATTCATTGATTTTTACCATTGAAAAACGTCCAGAAATGATTGAAGCTACTGACTGAATGAAAGTAGCTGGCATCTCACTCTCTTTGAATCTTCTTTATCATGCTAAGAGGAGCAGGAAAAAGCAAAAAATTTCAGACTTGCACCTTGCAATGCGGAGAAATTACTGTTTGTGCATTTACAATATTCATTGATTTTTGCCATTGAAAAACATCATGTTATTCATATACCAGAAATGTTTGAAGCTACTGACTGAATGAAAGGAGCTGGCATCTCATTCTCTTTGAATCTTCTTTATCATGCTAAGAGGAGCAGGAAAAAACAAAAAATTTCAGAATTGCACCTTGCAATGCGGAGAAATTACTGTTTGTGCATTTACAATATTCATTGATTTTTGCCATTGAAAAACGTCCAGAAATGATTGAAGCTACTGACTGAATGAAAGGAGCTGGCATCTCACTCTCTTTGAATCTTCTTTATCATGCTAAGAGGAGCAGGAAAAAGCAAAAAATTTCAGAATTGCACCTTGCAATGCGGAGAAATTACTGTTTGTGCATTTACAATATTCATTGATTTTTGCCATTGAAAAACGTCCAGAAATGATTGAAGCTACTGACTGAATGAAAGGAGCAGGCATCTCACTCTCTTTGAATCTTCTTTATCATGCTAAGAGGAGCAGGAAAAATCAAAAAATTTCAGAATTTCACCTTGCAATGCGGAGAAATTACTGTTTGTGCATTTACAATATTCAATGATTTTTGCCATTGAAAAACATGTTATTCATATACCAGAAATGTTTGAAGCTACTGACTGAATGAAAGGAGCTGGCACCTCACTCTCTTTGAATCTTCTTTATCATGCTAAGAGGAGCGGGAAAAAGCAAAAAATTTCAGAATTGCACCTTGCAATGCGGAGAAATTACTGTTTGTGCATTTACAATATTCATTGATTTTTGCCATTGAAAAACATCCAGAAATGATTGAAGGTACTGACTGAATGAATGGAGCTGGCATCTCACTCTCTTTGAATCTTCTTTATCATGCTAAGAGGAGCAGGAAAAAGCAAAAAATTTCAGAATTGCACCTTGCAATGCGGAGAAATTACTGTTTGTGCATTTACAATATTCATTGATTTTTGCCATTGAAAAACGTCCAGAAATGATTGAAGCTACTGACTGAATGAAAGGAGCTGGCATCTCACTCTCTTTGAATCTTCTTTATCATGCTAAGAGGAGCAGGAAAAAGCCAAAAATTTCAGAATTGCACCTTGCAATGCGGAGAAATTACAGTTTGTGCATTTACAATATTCATTGATTTTTGCCATTGAAAAACATCCAGAAATGATTGAAGCTACTGACTGAATGAAAGGAGCTGGCATCTCACTCTCTTTGAATATTCTTTATCATGCTAAGAGGAGCAGGAAAAAGCAAAAAATTTCAGAATTGCACCTTGCAATGCGGAGAAATTACTGTTTGTGCATTTACAATATTCATTGATTTTTGCCATTGAAAAACATCATGTTATTCATATACCAGAAATGTTTGAAGCTACTGACTGAATGAAAGGAGCTGGCATCTCACTCTCTTTGAATCTTCTTTATCATGCTAAGAGGAGCAGGAAAAAGCAAAAAATTTCAGAATTGCACTTTGCAATGCGGAGAAATTACTGTTTGTGCATTTACAATATTCATTGATTTTTGCCATTGAAAAACATCATGTTATTCATATACCAGAAATGTTTGAAGCTACTGACTGAATGAAAGGAGCTGGCATCTCACTCTCTTTGAATCTTCTTTATCATGCTAAGAGGAGCAGGAAAAAGCAAAAAATTTCAGAATTGCACCTTGCAATGTGGAGAAATTACTGTTTGTGCATTTACAATATTCATTGATTTTTACCATTGAAAAACGTCCAGAAATGATTGAAGCTACTGACTGAATGAAAGTAGCTGGCATCTCACTCTCTTTGAATCTTCTTTATCATGCTAAGAGGAGCAGGAAAAAGCAAAAAATTTCAGAATTGCACCTTGCAATGCAGAGAAATTACTGTTTGTGCATTTACAATATTCATTGATTTTTGCCATTGAAAAACATCATGTTATTCATATACCAGAAATGTTTGAAGCTACTGACTGAATGAAAGGAGCTGGCATCTCACTCTCTTTGAATCTTCTTTATCATGCTAAGAGGAGCAGGAAAAAGCAAAAAATTTCAGAATTGCACCTTGCAATGTGGAGAAATTACTGTTTGTGCATTTACAATATTCATTGATTTTTACCATTGAAAAACGTCCAGAAATGATTGAAGCTACTGACTGAATGAAAGTAGCTGGCATCTCACTCTCTTTGAATCTTCTTTATCATGCTAAGAGGAGCAGGAAAAAGCAAAAAATTTCAGACTTGCACCTTGCAATGCG
>NW_027367313.1:0-59479 GCF_046119375.1 Phyllobates terribilis | reverse complement strand
TGATATAATTATTTCTATTAAATTATATCAATTAGTCCTAGATTAAGAAATTAATTAATTTAATCGAAATAATATTTCTATTAATTATTTCGATTAAAATAGCTCTAAAGGAATTAATTGAATCCAATAATAATGTACATAATTCTTATTGGACTAGGATTTAACTAGTTGACGAGCTCGATTTCTGTTCCGATCCCGTTCCAAAAGTGATACCCAAATCACAAGAATAAATTATAGTTAATAATTTATTCTGATATAAATATTCAAATAAATTTATATCATCGGTTTTAAGAGTCGGTATTTGTCTAAACACATCGTTTCAACATTAAGATGTATGTATAACTCCGTGTTATAAATAAATGCTTTTATTAGTTAGCACTTACGTATATATCAAATGCGTGTATAAAAATGTGTGGCCCCCACACCTACATACAATTCATCTTCTTCTTCGTTGTGTTGTATATATAGCAACCCAAAACAAGACCAACAACAAACAACTATATATGTACCCTTACCGGCGGCTATGGTGGTTGCACTAGCGGCACGGGGACACGTCGGTTGGGAGGAGCAGGGCTATGCCGGAGCTTCACCAGAGAGAAGGAAAACAGAGGCGGCGTTGGCACCAACGACAAGGACGACGGTAGGCGAACGGAGATAGGTTGACGACGGTGTGCGGTGGTGTTCGACGGCGGAACTACGGCGGCACGGCAGTGGCTACAAGCACCGAAGATTGGGTGGAGCAGGGCTATGCAGTAGCTTCGTCGGAAAGAGTGAGGTAGGGGATGATCGACATTAGGGAGAAACGAAAGCCAATGAACAATTGGTACTGCAATGAAAGAAAAGAGGTAAAATATTGGAACGGAGGGAGAAGATGGAGAAAGAAGATGAAGTTTTAAGATTTAAAATTCCTCAATTTATAGGAGAAGAAGGATGATTGAGGTGAGTAGGAAGTTCTATCCACAATAGGAAAGGTCTTCAATTCAGCCGGGAAGCAAGGAAAGGGAGGAGAATTTTGAGTACTCTACCTCCTAGTGATAGAGTAGCTTCAATACAGTGGCTTTGAAAAATTGTAGTAATGATAGAGGGGTGAACAGGGAGTAGCGGGTGAGGAAGAAGATGAAGTCTGGAGTTTTAATTCCATTTACAAATAATTACGAAATTTATTTGCTAGTTTTCAGAAAGTTATAAAAATGCCCTTTTTAACAAATCCGACATTTAAAATATTTACAAGGCTATTAAAAATATATTTTAAAAGCTAAGAAAATATCACCGGGAATATATTAAAAAATTTAAATCATAAATAAATAAGTATTGACTTAATTATATGGAAATAAAATCATAAAAAAATCATTATCAATATAATTTAAGATCGTAAATCAAATATAAATATTATTATTATAAAAATAATTCTAATGTTACATAAACGTTCAGGAATCGAAGAGAGGGTTATTACAATACTATCCCCTTAAGAAAAGTTTCGACCCCGAAACTTGACCGAAAGGAGACTAGGTTCGAAAGATAGAAAAAGAACAATGCAGAAGAATAATAGGGGTTATTACATCAATATCCCCTCAAGAAAAGTTTCGAACCGAACCTATTCTGAAAACAATTCAGGGTAACGACTATGCATATCGGCTTCAGTCTCCCAGGTTTCCCAAGTCACTTCTTCGGATCCGGACTTGGACCACAAAATTCTGACGAGCGGAACCACCTTGTGGCGCAATTGTTTTTCCCTTCGTTCCAAAATACAAACGGGTCTCTCCTCGTACGTTCCATTTTCTTGAATCTCGATGTCGTCATAATTGAGGATGTGAGAATCATCTAGCACGTACTTCCTCAGTAAAGACACATGGAAGACATTATGCACTGGCTGTGCAGAAGGTGGTAATGCCAGACGATAAGCCAACGATCCAACTCGATCGAGGATTTCGAATGGTCCAACATAGCGAGGATTAAGCTTCCCGCGCTTCCGGAATCTGAACACTCCCCTTGAGGGGGACACTCGCACGATTACCTTGTCACCAACTTCGAACTCAACCATTCTACGCTTTAAGTCTGCATAGTACTTTTGTCTACTCTGGGCTGTAGCATTTGTTGTCTGACTAACGCGACGTCTGAGGCAGTCCTTTCCACAAGTTCAGGACCCAATAAAATCTTATCAGCGTTCTCATCCCAACAAATAGGCGATCTGCACTTCCGACCATACAAGGCTTCGAAAGGAGCCATCTTAATGGTTGAATGCCAACTGTTGTTGTAGGTGAATTCAATCAAACTTAAGCTGCTTTCCCAACTGGAGGTTCGATCAAGGACACATGCTCTCAACATGTCTTCAAGAGTCTGAATCGTCCTTTCTGACTAACCATCCGTCTACGGGTGAAAAGCAGTACTGAATCTCAACTTGGTTCCCATGGCCTTATGTAGTTCTTTCCAAAACCTTGACATAAAACCACCATCTCGGTCAGAGACTATGGTTTTCGGAGTCCCATGAAGACGTACTATCTCCTGCAGAAACACTTCAGCCAACTTTTGAGTTCCCTAAGTCGACTTGATAGAGACAAAATGAGCACTCTTAGTAAGTCGGTCAATAATCACCCAGATAGCATCTTTCTTCCCTTGAGTTCTAGGCAATTCGGTAACAAAGTCCATGGCAATGTCTTCCCATTTCCACACAGGTACCGGAAGAGGTAGCAACTCTCCGCCTGGTCTGCGGTGTTCGATCTTCACCTTTTGGCAAGTCAAACATATTGACACAAACTCTGCTACATCCCATTTCATGTTTGGCCACCAGAAGTTCCTCTTCAAGTCTTTATACATCTTACTTGAGCCCGGATGTACCAAATATGTTGAAGAATGAGCTTCCTTCAGAATCAATTGGCGAACCTCTACAACATCAGGCACACAAATTCGATTCTGAAACCAAAGTGATCCATCATCCTATATCACAAACCCAGGCGCCTTTCCATCTTGGACTTTGCTGCATAGCTTTACCAAGACAAGATCATCAACCTGTTTCTCTTTGATTTTCTCTAATAAGGTCGGTTGAACCTCTAACATGTTCAGATACCCTTGTTGACGATTGAACCATACTTCGGTCTCACTTCTCAACAATTCACGTTGCAGTTCTGGCTGAGCAGTGAGCAAGGCTATAACAGTCTCATGCGTCGTCTTCCTGCTCAATGCATCGGCTACAATGTTGGTTTTTGCGGGATGGTAGAGCAACTCGATATCGTAATCCTTGAGTAACTCTAACATCGACACTGCCTCATATTCAATTCCTTTTGAGTGAACACATACTTCAGGCTTTTATGGTTAGTGAAAATCTGGCAACGCACACTATAGAGATAGTGTCTCCAGATCTTTAAAGTGAACACCACTGCGGCTAACTCCAGGTCATGTGTAGGGTAGTTTGCTTCATATGGCTTTAGCTGTCGAGATGCATATGCTATGACTTTCCCATGCTGCATAAGCACGCATCCCAAACCTTGCTTTGAAGCATCACTGTAGCCACATACCCTTTAGTTCCTTCATGCAACGCTAAAACTGGCGCAGACGTGAGAGACTTTTTCAATTTCTGGAACCTGGCCTCACACTTCTCATCCCAGATGAACTTCTTATGAAACTTGCAAAGTAAACCGGTCATGGGCAAGGCGATCTTTGAAAATCCTTCCACGAACTGTCTGTAATAACCTGCAAGTCCCAAGAAACTGCGCACTTCTTTAACATTTTGAGGTTGCTTCCAATTAGCCACAGCTTCAATATTTTGTGGATCAACCATTACTCCTTTCTCATTGATCACATACCCAAAGAAAGACACTTCTTTTAACCAAAAGTCGCACATGGACAACTTGACATACAACTGATTTTCCCGAAGAATTGATAAGGCAATTCGAAGATGTTCTTCATGAGTTCCTTCATTCGGGGAGTAGATCAGGATATCGTCAATGAACACTACTACAAATTTGTCCAGATACTGCCTAAAGCACATGTGCATCAGATCCATGAATACAGCTGGAGCATTCGTTAGTCCGAATGGCATTACTACAAACTCGTAGTGTCCATATCTTGTCCGGAATGCAGTCTTTGGAATATCCTCCTCAAGAACCTGAGTTGATGGTAACCCGATCTCAGATCAATCTTGGAGAAGACTTTGGCACCCTGTAACTGATCTAGAAGATCGTCAATCCTTGGCAAAGGGTACTTGTTCTTGATGGTGACTTTGTTCAGCTCTCGATAATCGATGCAAAGTCTAAATGATCCATCTTTCTTCTTGACAAACAAGACTGGGGAACCCCAAGGAGATGCACTTGGTCGAATATATCCTTTCTCGAGCAATTCTTCAAGCTGCTTCTTCAGTTCTTGCATTTCTATTGGAGCCATTCTATAAGGTGCCTTTTGAGATCGGTACCGTTTTTGGTTCCAACTCAATAGTAAACTCCACGTCACGGTTAGGGGGTAGACCTGGGATTTCTTCCGGGAAGACATCCTCAAATTCACGCACAACAGAAATATCGTGAAGCAGAACTTCATCTTTTTCGGGCCCATCCAAATAACACAAATACCCGACACAACCTTGTCAAAGCAGCTTAAACGCTACCATAGCATTAATCAAGTTCCCATTATCGGCGTCATTCCGACCCTTGAACTTGCACACTTGATGGCCCCCAGCTTAAACTGTCACTGTCCTTGTACAAAAGTCAATTACCGCCTCATGATGTGTCAGCCAATTCATCCCGAGAATAATGTCGTATGGAGCCATGGCAATACAGATTAAATCAGCTTTGAACTCCCGACCTTGGAGGGTCACTGGGAATCTCGACAACTGGCTAGATCATATTAACTGTTCCCCATTTGGAAGATTTACTATGAATGATTCGCATGTATCATTGCATTTCAAGCCTACTTATTGACACAACTCTCCGAGATAAAGGAATGTGTAGCACCAGAATCAAATAATGTGCATACGGAGGTAGAATTTAGGTATATGGTACCTTGAGCAACTAAAGCATTGGGTTCATCAGCCTGGCACATCTCATACAATCGTTGGCCTTGACTGCCTGATGCAATTGGGGCTTTTCCCTTGCTCTGAACCTTTGACTGAATAGCAGTATTCGCAGTCCTTGCAGGTCCTGGTTGAGGTCGGTTGTTGTAACTAACTGACCCTTGTTGAGACTCAATCCCAACTTGCCTCTTCTTAGGACAATATGTATGCACATGTCCATCCTTCCCACAAGTGAAACATGTCCTTATAGGCTTCATGCAAACATTGCTCTTATGGCCAAGAGCTCCACAATTGTAGCATTGAACCGGACCCTTAATCTGCTCAGAGCGCTGCGTTGACATTGACTGAGATGGCTCAGTCCTGGCTTTTCCTACTTTAGAAAAGTTAGACAGTGGTTCCGGGCGTTTGAACCCACTATATTGCTGGTTACTAGCACTCTGACGTTGTTGGTTCCTAGATTTTTTTGCGTTCTCCATGGCTAACTCCATTTTGATTGTTGCATCAATGTACTCCTCAAGAGTAGAGCAATCATGGCGCAACATCATAGGCTGTAATTCTGAATTCATCCATTCGTGAAAGTGCCAGATTTTATCTTCCTCTATTGATACATCAGAATAGTGCAACAGATGATTAAATTTTTCTGCAAGCTCTTTCACCTTCAGCCCATGGTTCTTACGATAGAGAAACTCTTTACGCTTCTCCCCAAAGCCTTTGAGAAGAAACGGTTAGTCATCTTAGTTTTGAACATCTCCCAACACAGCTTAGGGTGATCAGCTAACCCAGTGGACTCCCACCATTCACTCGCCACATCTTTCAAAGATAGTGAGGCTATGTGCACCTTCTCAGCTTCCGTGCACACGATGTTTTTGAACAGACGTTCCATGTGCCCAAACCAGTAAGAGACTCTCACACCATCCCCGGTTCCATCATAGGAATCAGGCTTCATAGTGCTTATGGCCTTTAGTGCCCGACTATAGCTCCTTCCAGCTCTGCGCTCACGAGCATGAGGTACAGACTCCTCCGTTTCAGCGTCTCGGGCAGCAACAAGTGGAATAGGGGATGCTGGGGGAACCATATGAGAAGTCAATCCAGCCACTGCTTGAGCCACTATCTGTTTGATTGCTTCTGGGTGGCGGTATTGAGGTCAACTGGAGCAGCTGGGTTAGTGGGTTGTTCGGCTCGGCCCATTTGCAGGTTATCCTGCTCCTAGTGCTCGTTCACCGGATGGCTTGCGAACTGGCTCCCGACTCATGATCCTGATTAGCAGTGCTTTGTAATTGGATCTGAGAAGCATTGCTTGGTCCAACACCTCCACGACGAGAATCATTTCTCTTATTCACCATCGGGATTTGGATCAAAGGAATTAGATTGGAATTTTGACACACATCAACTTAGGGGTAATGAAACAGGTATATAAAATCACGCAAATCATTACTCTAAGTGAAATTTGTGATTTCTTAATACTTGTACCCCCCACCAAGACCAGAAAAGGGTTCACAACATTCGAAGGGAGACTACTACTCCTGATGTTGGTCTGGAAGAGATCATTGTCTGCCGCAAGATAGGACTAGTTTGAAATGTTAAAGATTATAAATCTTTAATTTCTGACAACTGGGAGAGAGAGGTAGAGAAGTTCCTCTAGAGTTTGGCAGTGTTTCAAAAACATAAGTGGCGAGATAAATACTATGCTTGTCTTCAAATTCAAATTCATTTATCAAACCTTTAAATTCAAATTCATTTATCAAACCTTTAAGCTCAAATAAATTATATATACGGTTTAAAATGAGTAATATATTTTTATTTATAAATGAATAAATAATTAGTATATATATATTTTTAAACCTTTAAAAAGGAAATACTTTAAAAGATTTATAATTTATTATGAAAATAGATTTTCAAAACCTTTAGCTCTGATACCAAATCTGTAACACCCCCAATTCACATGGGAATACTATCGCCGATGACTTTAGACTCATACATCCAAAATCACCCAGGCTTATATCATTGAACAAAACATAACACATATATTTATAAATAATATCAAAGTCTTACATAATAATGCGGAAAATCAGTACAATGTGAAATTGTAATACAAATTACATTAGTGGAAGACTTGTAAAAATAACAATTATATATATATATAACTTGATCAGCGTCAGGATCGTCGACCTTGATAACATGAACTTGAAACATTCACTGCCAAACTATTGGGATTTCTTCTTCACCCCTCAGGAGCACCACCTGATGTGCCATATGCAGACGGATGACACCAGCCAACCATGCAAGGAAAATAGCGGTCAGTTAGTCTAATGAAAGACTATGCAAATGGGATTTATATGATGCTCTTTATGGTCGTATCTCGTTAAAACCCATCAGTTCTCGAATGAAAGCCGATAGCCGAGGGAAACTCTGATACTTCCACCGAATTAGGAAAAGATATGTATATATATAACAAGAGAAGACTCCAAAGAAATTGAGTCTTATGGGAAATATATATAACAAGAGAAGACTCCAAGGGAATTGAGTCTTATCGGAAAAATATATAACAAGAGAAGACTCCAAGGGATTGAGTCTTATGGGAAATATATATATAACAAGAGAAGACTCCAAGGGATTGAGTCTTATAGGAATTATTATTTGTATAATATACATTTGTGTGGGAACTTTTTAGATAATACCCAATAATGGTTTTATAAAACAACCTCCCACGAATAATTGGGTCAACGACCAACCTCACCGCATACGTGTTGAGCGAATTCATATTGGAAAGATGACTTACTTAACCAGGAGGCCAGACGATTTTCCAAGTTGTACTAATCGCCCGGAGGTTTATTAATTATGTGCATAATAGCACTTATCTTCTTTACTTCTCAAAACGTACATTCAAGTTGAAGCTTTTAATAATGTCTCACAATGAGAACGAAGGGAATAATCCCGATTGTCGGCACTGGCTAAGTGCACCACCACATATATCAACATATAAGGGTACGGTCATGACCAAAAGATATTAGGGCACATCCTCCTAAATTATAGTTAATAATTTATTCTGATATAAATATTCAAATAAATTTATATCATCAGTTTTAAGAGTCGGTATTTGTCTAAACACGTCGTTTCAACATTAAGAAGTATGTATAACTCCGTGTTATAAATAAATGCTTTTATTAGTTAGCACTTACGTATATATCAAATGCGTGTATAAAAATGTGGGCCCCCCCCACCTATATACAATTATCTTCTTCTTCGTTGGGTTGTATATACAGCAACCCAAAACAAGACCAACAACGAACAACTATATATGCACCCTTACCGGCGGCTATGGTGGTTGCACTAGCGGCACGGGGACACGTCAGTTGGGAGGAGCAGGGCTACGCCGGAGCTTCACCGGAGAGGAGGAAAAATAGAGGCGGCGTTGGCACTAACGGCAAGGACGGCGGTAGGCGAACGGAGATAGGTTGACGACGGTGTGCGGTGGTGTTCGACGGTGGAACTACGGTGGCACGACAGTGGCTACGAGCACCGAAGATTGGGTGGAGCAGGGCTATGCAGTAGCTTCGTCGGAAAGAGTGAAGTAGGGGATGATCGACATCAGGGAGAAACGAAAGCCAATGAAAAATTGGTAGTGCAATGAAGAAAAGAGGTAAAATATTGGAACGGAGGGAGAAGATGGAGGAAGAAGATGAAGTTTTAGGCTTTAAAATTCTTCAATTTATAGGAGAAGAAGGATGATTGAGGTGAGTAGGAAGTTCTATCCACAATAAGAAAGGTCTTCAATTCAGCCGGGAAGCAAGGAAAGGGAGGAGAATTTTGAGTACTGTACCTCCTAGTGGTAGAGTAGCTTCAATACAGTGGCTTTGAAAAATTGTAGTAATGATATAGGGGTGAACAGGGAGTAGCGGGTGAGGAAGAAGATGAAGTCTGGAGTTTTGATTCCATTTACAAATAATTACGAAATTTACCTGCTAGTTTTCAGAAAGTTATAAAAATGCCCTTTTTAACAAATCCGACATTTAAAATATTTACAAGGCTATTAAAAATATATTTTAAAAGCTACGAAAATGTCACCGGGAATATATTAAAATTTTTAAATCATAAATAAATAAGTATTGACTTAATTATATGGAAATAAAATCATAAAAAAATCATTATCAAAATAATTTAAGATCATAAATCAAATATAAATATTATTATTATAAAAATAATTCTAATGTTACATAAACGTTCAGGAATCGAAGAGAGGGTTTATTACATCGTCTACGTATTCGACCGGCTTGTGTTTTGATTCTTTCATTGTAAGCCCACAATGTTTCTTCATCGCCTTCAATTTCGTAGCCGAGTAGCCGTCACTGTTTCCTTCGCCGGCCAAAGATGCATTCACTCCTTTCCAACTCCAACGTTTCACTCATCTCATAATTTCTTCATATCACTTACTTTATGCATTTCATCAGGCAATCAAGCACATTTGATTGCCATTGAATTCCTCCTTAACTACATCGGTTACAACCGGTGTTCCCTTCGATCCGGAATGATTTCCGATGCTCTATATTGATGCACAACAATTGGATTGATGTACGCATCCACCATCGTCGTTTTCCAACCTCCTACAAGTGGATGAAGAGATGGAGGTCAAAATCAGATCCAAACCCGATAAAGAAGTGGTTGAGGAGAAGAGGTCGGATCTTGAGTACGAGGTTTGGACTCTATTTTGATTTTAATTTCCCTCTTTATTAGCAGCTGTTAGGTTTCATGGATTTAGGGTTCCAAATTTCCATACTTCAAGTAAACTTTCTACCAAGTATGCATTTTTTAAAAAATTCAAGTTTTCTTCTTGAAAATAATCCCCTAAAGTTGTTTATGAAAAATCATCTAAGTAGTATAATACATATATTTATTAAATGAGTTCAGTTCACGGATTGTATTTATTTTCTCATATGAAACAAAACGATAAAAGATACTAAATGCATTTTAATGACTACTAATGAATAATACTCAATCTAAAAAACACTAATAATCAAAATCAATAGATTCTTATTTGTGTCATCCACCTAAGCCCAACAAAAAGAATAGGTCCAACGGATAATTCAATCATCGAAATATTTGAGCCTCAAATATTTGGAACGTCTAACTATTCGCATCTATCTCATACAAGATATATATATATATCACTTAATCATATAATATGAGAGTATATTATATAATAAATAGATGTCCGTGTATACAATAAATAGATTATTATAATATTATAATTAGACCTATTTAAAATTGTATCAATAAATTAGAATTAGACTTACATGAATATATTTATAGTATTAATGTTTGACCTATTTAACATTGTATGAAATAAACTAGAATTACACCTACGTGAAACATAAATTAAACTCATCACATAAGCTAAAATTTGACATATATAAGGCATGTGCAAAGCACGGACAACATGATTCTAGTAGTATGTAATCTAAAGCTCATGAATATTTTGAACAAAATTAAAATGGATTGGAGTTACAAAGAGGGGAGAGAAATTCGATTTGTATAGACCGAGTGAGAAATTTGATTGGACAAGGACAAAACTCTATTTAAATCAAAATCAAATTCAGTAAATTTGTCGATTGCTTCTTCCCCGAAAAAATGTTAAATTATTAATATTTAAATTATAATAATGGATTGAATAATAATATGTAACAATGTCATGCATTGTACTAAATATGATTCCTATCAAACTAAAATCGACATCCAAGAGAATAATATTTTATATTTCAGTATACACAATAAAATTGATACCATAAATAATCCATACATTCATTCACTAAAAAAAACATCTCCACGACAAAACCATATATCCATAAATAGTTACATATTATAAACAACCACGCGCCTTACATTTGTTGATTTAATGAAATGGAGTATTGTTCTATTGGATCATTTTTAATCACTTTATACATTACATTTCATCTACGTGGTTAATTCAAACTTTAATAGACAACACCTATTATGTGGGGGACACTTTAGAATATATATATAAATCATATTCTTTTCATACAAGATGCAGCCTAAAAAATAAAGCTCGTGCAAAGTATGAGCGTGAATAACCTAATTATAATTAGGTAAATTAGTTGTTATGTTTTGAAAGGAGAATTAACTCATTATTCCCCCAAGTAAAAGGTATTTAGTGATTTGGGCCCCCCAAGAATTTAATTATATTACATTGAATTAAGAAACTTAAATGGGGATCTTGATTATGAAATCAAATAAGATCAAATTTATTATGCTTATTCAGAAGAAAAAGAAAACTAAAAATTAAATTAAGAAATTCAAGTTAGGATTATCCATTATATCAGATTTCTATAACAATTACATGCTTTTTACAGCGTTTGTTTGGAATAGATACTTATAAAGGCTTTTTTATTTATAAAGACATTTTATAGAACAAGTGTGTTTGGTACAAAAGTATTTTAATAAAAAAAAGTGTGTGTACATATTAAAAAGTGAGAGTGTGAAAGAAAAAGGAAAAAAATCATTTATTGCACCTTTATCAAATAAATGAAAATACTTATTATAGAAAAAGTCTTTATATATAATAAATACCAATACCAAATGGAGCCATAATCTTTTTACCCTTTTAATCTAATTTAAAATTAAGAGTTCTTACATACCATATAATGCTCTCTCTTTTTTGCCAAAGGTAAAATCGGATATATAGCCCTATAAAGGGATAGAGTGATACAAAACAATGTCAAATCAAAGCACATATGGAGGGAAACAAGCCCCCAAGCTGTGACAATCCAACAAGAGAAAAACAAATCAAAACATCACGATCATAGTGCAGCTATACGAGCAGGGAGAAAGACAACCCCGGCCTCATTAAAACCCCTTGCTGGAAAAATCCAGGCCTAGTGGGAAAAACCCAACAAGAGGAAAAAGAGATACCCCTGCACCGGAACCAAACAGCAAGGTTCTGAACCACAATACAAAGGCAGATCATCAAATCAAAGATAATAACAATCATCAGCAGAGACTCAAATCGCCCTCACAATCTCACAAGGGAATCGCGCATATAGGAGGCGAAACACATGAATCTGGATCATACGTGTAATCACCTCATCCGGAATCCTAGTGCACTCAAAGATCCACTCATTTCTTGCCCGCCAGATGTGGTAAACCGTAGCAGAAAGAGCATACACCCGCACACGACGCATGCAGCTCGATCCCGCCAAAAGAGTCCGCAACCACACAAGAGCGTCAGCAATATGAACAGCCATGCCTGGAATCCCGAATCGCAAACGTGTTTTCCTCCAAATACCTGCAGAGAAGGGACACTCAAAAAAAAGATGGTCATGAGTCTCAAGGCTAGCATCACAAAATCTACAACCATGATCCTCATCCAAGAATAAGAGACGGTCATAAGTGGAAAGTCTTACCATAACAGCCAACCAAAGGATAAAACTGTACCTGGGAGTACCATGTACCTGCCACACCTCTCTACTCCAAGGAACCTCCTCAAATCTAACTCTGAACTCCTCATATGCTCTACTCACAGAGAATCTGGGAGTAACAATTCCTCAAAGGTACGACCCCCGTCCAGTCGTTGTAACACATCATCTTGTGTCCTCAGAATAGAACGTATCAAGGATGAAGGACGTCCCTGTGCAGACCAACTCACCACATCAGTTGATGCAGGAGCATCCCTCAAGCCAACTACCCAAGGAGCCATCACAAGAGCCATGTCAAAGAAGATCCAAGACCTCATTATACAAGCAACTTTGACTCAAGACTTAGGGCATGATTTGGAACCCATTGCTTCTACACTTCTGGCATGTAAAAGAAGTTCTCATCCCCAACAAATCCAATGAAGACAGCCAAGCCATTGGAGGACTCCAACATGGCTGCATTTGGCGTTTTTGTGCAACTATCACAACTAGACACTTAGCCGGTTAAGTTGTCTAAGTGTAACGTTTTCATCCTCTTACCTAACTACTTTGTGGAACTTATCTTAGGGTAATTTGGTCTTTATTTCAAGTATTTTTAGGTGTCAAAGGGCCGGATTCAACATAGGTATAAAAGCCTAAAGTTAACCTTCACTAGGGGCCTTTGATTGAATTGATGTTTTGAGTAGAGTAAAAACTCCTCCTAGTTTCTCATGGGCCATCCTTGTTAGTTTGAGCAGATCTATCAAACTGCTTACCTTGCCTATTTCATCTTGTTTATGTAATTTATTTTGTAAACTTGTTGAATGGGAAACTCTTGGTGCTCATGGTAGTATATCTCCATGTTGTGTTAACTTATAGCTTGTTTTGATCTTTCTCTTCTTGTATTGTGTTGAGGTTAAGTCCAAGGTGCCTTACATAGCAAGAGAAGTTCTCTTCAAGAACATATCCATTTCTTCCCTTAAAAATCTTTCTTTCTTCTTGTTCTTGCTTGTTTTCAAGTTTGAACAACACTTAGAACACTTGTTTTTAGTGTGTGTTGGTTGAACACTCTAGATCCGAGCTTGTGGGACATAATCCTACATCAAGTGGTATCAGAGCTCAGCTGAGTTTTCAACCATCTCTCACCCTTAAAAACACAAAAACAAAGTGATTTGCAACACTTGCAAAGTCACACCAAAAAACAGCCCCAAAAACACTAGCCAAGCCTTTTTGTTGTGTGCCTTTTTGTTGGTCTAAGTCTAATGACTCTTTTGAGTATTTGCAGGAACTAAAACCCAAGTTGGAAGTGTTTGAAGAGTCCTAAGGAATCACCAAGCAAAGTTGAGGGAGTGTCTAAGAGAGAACCAAAACCAAAACCTAAACCAGGTGCTTGATTTCATGCACAAAAGTGGTCAAGAACCCAACTTTGAAGCTTCACACCTCAAACCAAACACAACCAAATGAAGAACACTTATGAGCCGATGAAGAACAACATTTTATCTGTTGAGGGCAAACAAAAATCAGGCCAAGGGCACGAGTAGATTGTCCAAACACTAAAGCCAAAAATCTTTCCCAAAGCGGTAAAGTGTCATTTTCTACTTTTCAAAAGTGTTGACCTAGCCTATTCACAAGACTTTGCAGCCTCATTGGGTCGTGCCTTTTTGGATGTGACCTGAGCCTTCCAAATATAAAAAAACCCACTACAAGGATCAAGAAAGTTCACATCCATTGCAGCTCATTAACCTCTTGAAACAAACACCCAAAGTTGCTTGCAACACACTTTTTGTACCCCGGGTCACGTGCTAGCTTGCCTTTTCTTAACTAAATCTTGTACCTTTTGTTGTGTACTCCAAGTGCAACATTTGGAACGTGACCAAGTTTCCTAAAGAACATAAAGAATAAGGAGAGAGGGGATTTCCATGAGCCCCTCACACCTAGCCTAACCCCACCCCTATGCCTTGTACTCGGCTACACTTAGCCAAGTTCAAACACATATCCTAGCATAATTCTCAAGGACACTTCCAAGGCTAAGAAAGGGCATTTAAAGGGATTCTTTATGCACCATAACTGAGGTAAGACATTCTCAAGTCCCTTTGAATTAAACACTTTTCTACATCACCTTCTTACAAGTGCACTTGCTTGTCTATGCTAGCTATAACTCTTTGTTGATTAAGCATCTTAGTGTACCAAGCTAACAAGTGTTACTAGCATCACATTGCATTGATAAGGTGATCAAATAGCCAAGGTTGAGAGGACATTAAAGAGTGTAGAGTGATTCAAACACAAGCGAACACAAGCTTATTAGACTAACATTATTGTTCATTGTTTGTTGTCTTTCATCATGCCTAGCTCACAACAAGGATCCCAACATGGATCTCAACAAGAGGAGGTTCACCCACACCTACCCTCGGACAATAGCATCACTAATCAACATGATTTAGTGAACATTCTTAGTGACTTGAAGAAGGTCATTGGTGACCTCTCTAGTAGGCAAGCCACCGTTGAATCCAAACAAGACAAGCCTAGAACTCCACCTATAGTTCTAGGGACCCAATTTGAAGTTGGAGGGACTTCACGCCCACACACTCAACTACCATTACCAAACAAAGAAGTGAGGCATGAACCCATATCACCTCACCTAAGGCCGGATCCCATAAGAATACCCACTAGACCCATTGTCTCACCATGGCCTAGACCTTCACCAATGAACTATCCAAGGGAGTTTTCTAACCCTAACTCTCCTGAATGGAATAGGTATAGTGATGATGGTGTTGATGAGTTTCAGGGGGATAGGTATATGAGGCAAGGAGGAAGAGGAAGGAGGCCAAGGTTCCAAAGACATGAGCAAAGATATGATCAAGCTCCTAGGCCAAGAGAGGAAGATGGTATTGGTAAAGTGAAGGTCAAGATCCCTAGCTTTGAGGGAAAGTGTGATCCTGACTTGTACTTAGTGTGGGAGAGGAAAATGGATCAGATTTGGGCTTGTCACAACTTCCCCGAGATGAAGAAGATACAACTTGCAACATTGGAGTTTCAAGACTATGCCATGCTATGGTGGGATAGTTTCACTCAAGGGAGAAGGGATGCATTTGCACAACCTATCACCACTTGGAATGACATGAAGAGACACATGAGGGAGAGTTTTGTACCAGAACATTACAAAAGAGAGCTTAGATACAAGCTAGAGAGTTTGAAACAAGGAAGCATGAGTGTGGAGGAAGTGTACAATGCCTTGCACATGGCCATGATCAAGGCTGACGTTAAAGAGGATCCAGTGGACACCAATGCTAGATTCTTAAGGGTCTTGAATCCATCTATCTCCCTAGAAGTGGATATGTACCCTTATGACACGTGATCAACTCCTACACAATGCTATTAAGGTGGAAAGGAAAATGAAGCAAAGATTGTTGCAAACTTCAAGGCCAACATCTAGGCCTACTACTCAAGGCAACACATGGAATGGAAGGCCATCATCTAGCACCCCATTTCAGCCTAAGGTTGCCCCACCTTCAAGAGATTTTCCTAAGCCCCAAGGCAATGCCATGGGCACTCAAGGGAGTACTTATAAAGCCCCTCAAACATCCAACAATGTGCATCCTAAGTCTAGTAGTTTAGAATGTTTTAAGTGCAAAGGAAAGGGCCATTTTATGAGATATTGTCCTAACAAAAGAGTGATGGTTATCAATTCCCTAGGACAATATGAATCAGAGAGTGAAACTGAGGAGAATGACCCTAATCTTGCTATAGAAGGTGACTTAGGAGAGGACAATGATGAGATAGAATATGAACAAGGAGAAGTGTTAATTTGCAAAAGAGCTTTAAGTGTGCAAACTGAGTTAGTGGAAGATAATCAAAGAGAAAACTTATTTCATACTAGATGTGTGATCAAAGATAAAGTGTGTGATGTGATCATAGATGGAGGGAGTTGTTGCAACATTGCTAGTAGTGAGTTAGTTGACAAACTTAGCCTACCTTCAATCTTGCACCCTAGACCTTATAAGTTGCATTGAATGAATGTTTGTGGAGAAATTAAGGTCCATAAGCAATGCAAAGTCACACTTAAGATAGGACACTATGTAGACACCATCCTATGTGATATCTTACCTATGAAAGCATGTCATCTATTACTAGGTAGGCCTTGGCAATATGATAATAAGGTCACACATGATGGGTTCACAAACAAGTATAGCTTTATGTTTAATGGAAAACTAACCACTTTGAAACCTATGACTCCTTACCAAATTGTTGAAGTTGCAGAAGCTAAGAGAATGAAAGATAAGGTGAAGGAGAAGCCTAGGATCAAAGACAAGCCATTGGATATGTATACTTCCAAGTGCCAAGGACAATTTTCCATGCTTGTGTTCAAAGAAGTTAAGGAGGATGATTTTGTGCCCAAAGATGCAAGACTCATGAGCTTAGTGAAAAGCCACAACATGACCTCAGAGAACCCACAAATCACCCTACCTAAACCCATTCAAGATGTCCTAGATTCCTTCCATGAAGTGTTTCCACAAGAGCTACCACTAGGCCTTCCTCCACTTAGGGGCATAGAGCACCAAATAGACTTCATACCCGGTTCTATACTCCCTAATAGGCCAGCCTATAAGATGAATCCCATGGAGAGTAAGGAAGTGGAGACACAAGTGCAAGAGTTACTAGAGAAGGGGTACATTAGGGAGAGTATGTCCCCTTGTGCCGTGCCAGTTCTCTTAGTGCCAAAGAAAGAAGGCACCATGAGAATGTGTGTGGATTGTAGAGCCATCAACAACATCACAATCAAGTATAGACATCCAATACCAAGGCTTGATGACATGTTAGATGAGCTCCATGGAGCCACATGCTTCTCAAAGATAGATCTCAAGAGTGGTTATCATCAAATAAGAATGAGAGAAGGTGATGAATGGAAAACTGCATTCAAGACCAAGTTTGGCCTCTATGAATGGCTTGTCATGCCATTTGGCCTCACCAATGCTCCATCAACCTTCATGAGATTGATGAACCATGTGCTAAGAATCTTTATAGGCCAGTTTGTTGTGGTTTACTTTGATGACATTCTCATCTACTCTAAATCTCTACTTGACCATGCCTACCACCTAAGGGAAGTATTATCCAAGCTCAAAAATGAATCACTCTTTGCTAATATTAAGAAATGTGATTTCTACTCTAATCATGTAACTTTTCTTGGATTTGTAGTGAGTTCTAAGGGGTTGGAGGTGGACAAGGACAAGATCAAAGCCATACAAGATTGGCCAACTCCAACAAGTGCAACACAAGTTAGGAGCTTCCAAGGGCTTGCTAGCTTCTATAGAAGATTTGTCAAAGACTTTAGCACCATTGCCTCCCCCTTAACTGAACTCACAAAGAAGAATGTCATATTCCAATGGGGACCAAGGCAAGAAGAAGCATTTAATGAGCTCAAGGCTAAGCTAACCGAGGCACCACTCCTAGTTCTACGAGATTTCACAAGACCCTTTGAGGTTGAGTGTGATGCAAGTGGTGTGGGAATTGGAGGAGTGCTTATGCAAGAGGGTAAGCCTATTGCTTTCTTTAGTGAGAAACTCAAGGGTGCAACTCTAAACTATTCTACTTATGACAAAGAATTGTATGCCTTGTTTAGGGTGTTGAAAACTTGGCAACATTATCTTTGGCCTAGTGAGTTTGTCTTACATACTGACCATGAGTCACTTAAACACTTTAGAAGTCAAGACAAACTTGATAGGAGGCATGGTAGATGGATGGAGTTCATTGAGACTTTCCCTTATATTATCAAGTATAAGAAAGGGAAAGACAATGTAGTGGTTGATGCTCTCTCTAGGAGGCATGCCTTGCTCACCACCCTTGATTCCAAGGTGTTAGGTTTCACCTACATCAAGGAACTCTATGGACATGATTCTGATTTTGGAGCTATCTATGCTCATTACCTTGACAAGGGTCAATTGGGCAAGTATTACTTGTTTGATGGATTCTTGTTTAAGGTTGATAGAGTTTGTATACCTAAGTGTTCTCTTAGGCTTCTTCTTGTGGAGGAATCTCACAAGGGAGGACTAATGGGGCACTTTGGGAGAGACAAGACTCTATCCATTCTGAGTTCCCATTTCTTTTGGCCTCATATGCTCAAAGACATAGAAAACATGCTTAAGAGATGCATAGAGTGCCTTAAGGCCAAATCCAAAGTTAAACCCCAAGGATTGTACACACCATTACCTATACCTAGTGCACCATGGCTAGACATTAGTATGGACTTTATAGTTGGTTTGCCTAGGACTATAAGGGTAGAGATTCTATCTTTGTGGTGGTATATAGGTTTAGTAAGATGGCATATTTCATTGCTTGTCACAAAACTGAGGATGCCACTAATGTAGCTAACTTGTTCTTTTCTGAGGTTGTAAGACTTCATGGATTACCTAGGACCATTGTGAGTGATAGAGATCCTAAATTCCTTAGCCATTTTTGGAGAACCTTGTGGGGAAAGATAGGCACTAGACTTTTATTTTCCACATCTAGTCACCCACAAACGGATGGACAAACGGAAGTGACCAATAGAACCTTAGGTACAATGCTTAGAGCCTTGATTAAGAGTAACCTAAAGGCATGGGAAGACTTGTTACCACATGTGGAGTTTGCCTACAATAGAGATACCCATTCTAGCACAAAACTGAGCCCATTCATGTGTGTTTATGGCACTAACCCCCTAATCCCATTTGATCTTATTCCTTTGCCTTGCAAAGAGAAGTGTGACTATAGTGCAGAGAACCAAGTGAAGCTTATCAAAGACCTCCATGAGAGGACCAGAGAGGCTAGAGAGCTTGGACAAGAGTGTGGCAGCGACAAAGAACAAGTTTAGAAGGAAGGTGTTGCTCAAAGAAGGTGATATAGTATGGGTACATCTAAGGAAGGAGAGATTTTCAAACCTAATAACTTCCAAGCTTTCTCCAAGAGGAGATGGACCATTCAAGGTGTTAAGAGTGGTCGGTGACAATGCTTATGTCATTGACCTACCTGAGGAGTATGGAGTGAATCCAACTTTCAACATAGGAGATCTCACTCTCTTTGAAGAACAACAAGATGAAGCATGGGAGGAAACTAACCAAGAAGATCCATTGCCCATTATGGGAGGGGATGGCCTGGGGTCAGGCCTCTCTCAAGAGGGAGGGAATGATGCAGGAGCATCCCTCAAGCCAACTACCCAAGGAGCCATCACAAGAGCCATGTCAAAGAAGATCCAAGACCTCATTATACAAGCAACTTTGACTCAAGACTTAGGGCATGATTTGGAACCCATTTCTTCTACACTTCTGGCATGTAAAAGAAGTTCTCATCCCCAACAAATCCAATGAAGACAGCCAAGCCATTGGAGGACTCCAACATGGCTGCATTTGGCGTTTTTGTGCAACTATCACAACTAGACACTTAGCCGGTTAAGTTGTCTAGGTGTAACGTTTTCACCCTCTTACCTAACTATTTTGTAGAACTTATCTTAGGGTAATTTAGTCTTTATTTCAATTACTTTTAGGTGTCAAAGGGCCGGATTCAACCTAGGTATAAAAGCCTAAAGTTAACCTTCACTAGGGGCCTTTGATTGAATTGATGATTTGAGTAGAGTAAAAACTCCTCCTAGTTTCTCATGGGCCATCCTTGTTAGTTTGAGCAGATCTATCAAACTGCTTACCTTGCCTATTTCATCTTGTTTATGTAATTTATTTTGTAAACTTGTTGAATGGGAAACTCTTGGTGCTCATGGTAGTATATCTCCATGTTGTGTTAACTTATAGCTTGTTTTGATCTTTCTCTTCTTGTATTGTGTTGAGGTTAAGTCCAAGGTGCCTTACATAGCAAGAGAAGTTCTCTTCAAGAACATATCCATTTCTTCCCTTAAAACTCTTTCTTTCTTCTTGTTCTTGCTTGTTTTCAAGTTTGAACAACACTTAGAACACTTGTTCTTAGTGTGTGTTGGTTGAACACTCTAGATCCGAGCTTGTGGGAGATAATCCTACATCATCAGTGGTACTTAGATATCTATCGTAGACCCATCTAATCCAAATCGAATCCTGCCTCTCAACAATACGCCACAGCTGCTTCATCATGAAGCACCTATTCGAAGTAGCAAGATCCAGAAGCCCCAGCCCGCCCTCAGATAATGGGGAACAAACTGTTACCCATTTAACCAAAGGCCGCTTCCAGAGGAAGTTTCGACAAAGACGGATCAACTGCATGATAACACATTTAGGAACCGGCAAAACAGATAGCCAGAGTCCCTCAACCCCCTGTAGTACAGCAGAGATCAACTCCTTCTTACCAGCAAAGGAGATATGCTTCTTTACCCAGGTGCTTAGATACTTAGCAATCCGGTCCAGAAGCGGAGCATAGTACAAGATAGTGAGCGTATGCGGGTGAATGGGTATACCCAGATACCTAAAAGGAAAAGTACCAGGGCTAAAACTAGTGGAGTGAACAATATCAGATGCCTCTCTATACTCCCCATCGTCAGTCACCGATCCCAGATGCACAAAGGACTTGCCCCTATTGACATGCAGCCCAGACTAACTACCAAACTCAGCAAGACATCCCATAAGGATCTGAACAGAAGTCAGATTTCCTTTGCAGAACAGAACGATGTCATCAGCAAACATGAGATGTGTCAATCTATAATCCTCACAAAACTTATGATACTCAAATCTCGGTGAGGAAGTCGCTAGCATGATCATCCTAGAGAGAATCTCCATGCAGATGACAAAGAGAAGAGCAGATAGAGGATCTCCTTGACGAATGCCTCTCTGACCAAGAAAATGACCATGTAAACCCCTATTGACCTTCACAAAATAGGAAACAGAAGTCACAAATTCCATTATCCTGGAAGAGAATCTAGTCAGGAAGCCAAGATGATCCAAAGCAAACCAAAGAAAGGTCCAATCAACAGTATCGTACGCCTCTGCAATGTCCACATTAAGAAAACATTTCTTAGTGTCTGTCTGTATCATATATCTACGCAGGAGGTGCTGAACTAAGAAAATGTTACCGGACATCTGAAGCCCAGCAACAAAGGCATTCTGTGCATCATCAATAATAGAACCCAGGCATCTACGAAGTATCAACGCCATGACCTTAGAGATCACCTTGTAGACCACATTACAGCAAGAGATAGGACAATCAACCTTAGGAATCGGCGCAATAATAGTATGATTCCATTGTTTTAGAAGCTTCCCGGAAGTAAAGAACTGTTTCACATCAGCACACAGTTCAACACCAGTCACATCCCAAGTAGCCTTGAAGAATTTAGCAGAATAACCGTCAGGACCAGGCGACTTCTCATCTCCAAGCCCCCATAACGCCGTCTTGATCTCAGCAATCGAGACCGAATCAACCAACATAGAACAGTCCTCCGTAGAAACCAAAGGGCCAGGAGCGATCAGCGAAGAGTCAGGGAGTGAAGGGATAACAGCAACCCCCAGCAATCCCTGATAATAGCTCACAAACTCAGCAAAAACCATATAATGCTCTTAGTTACTAGGTATGTCAGTATGCACGCCCCCAACTACTTTAAAGCACTCTTTAAAGGACTGTTAAAATCACATATATATTAAAGCTACCCTTTTTCAAGCATTATGCTTAATTTTAATCAATTCTCCTTCTCCTATTAGTCCTACTTATATCTTTTTTAATGTTTAATTTTTCAGATAAATTACCAGATTTGTAGGAACAAATTGCTATGATAATTTTATATTAATCTATTTGATTTATGAAATATAAATGATTCTTCTTAAAAAATAAATTAATCATTAAAATGTTTAAAAATACTTTTTATAAATTTATATTATTTGTCATTATCCAAATATGTAACTATATTAAACATATATGGACATACATTTTAATATATAATAAATATTATCATGAACTATATTTCTTCCCTAAAAATCAAACATGCAATAATTTATATTTTATGATATACCAAATTGAATCCAATTTTTGTGACACTTTTTTTTTTAAAAAAGTAAAATAAAATATTTTATAATAATATATTTATTTTGATATTAAGCTTTGTCAACGCAATAAATATTTTAACTACATAAATCAAATTTAAGTATAAAGTTTTCAAAAGTTTGATCTATTAAGAAAATAGTTTGATTTCTAATTCCGATTTAACATCATAGAAATTAGATTTTAGTTTGTTTTGTAAAACATGTTTTTACTGTAAAGATTTTAACAAACTCTTTTGATAAATTTTTAAAGGTTTTATATAGAAATTTATTTTACTATAATATTTTGAAGAAAATGTTGTAAATGTATATAGAAATAACTTCTTATTAATTATATTTTCTTTGAAAAAATATCACATGAGAATCGAATATTAATGAAAAATGAGAATAAAAAAAATGTTGGATTAAAAGAAGATCAAGGGTTCTTATGTGACTTTCATTAAAAGTAATGTGTCGAGCACATGACTAGCACATGTCTTTTAATTAAAAGATACCACCTGATCTTAGTACTCCCTACCGGAATGTAGTCGTCGGACCACCACTGGAGCGTCGTCGCTGGACCACCACCGACCGCCAAAGTGTGACTACTGGACTACCATAGACCATCGGAGCACCGCCGCTGGACCACCTTCAATCGCTAGACAACCGCCACTGACTACCAAAGCATTGTCGCCGAGTCATCTACACATTTTGCTAATCCGTATGCATTTAAATCGTTTGTACTATCTTATTAATCCATTTTCACATTCATTTAAACTATATGCACTTTCTTCCTAATTCATTTGCACTTTCTCTTACACTTCCTTACTATTCCGTTTACACTTTCACTTAAACCAAATGCATTTTCTCTATAAAACTTAAATTTTTTGAGTGTGAAAATATAAAACTTATAATATTTACACTTTTAGAGAATGTGAAAATGTTTTCACAAGTTTTGGGGTGCAGATTCTTTGTTGTTTTGTGCAAATATTGTAAGTGCAAATATTTTATGCAAGTTTTTCTTTGTTTTGTGCAGATACTTTTATATATTGTGCAAATACTTTGTAGCAAATATTTATTCGTGTGCAAATATATATGAGTGATGTGCAGATATTTTTAATAATGTGCATATATTTTCACGAGTTATGGGATACAGATTCTTTACTGTTGTGTGTATATATTTTTTGTTGTTTTGTGCAAACATTTTATAACAAGTATTTCTTTACTTCGTGCATATACTTTTGTGTATTGTGAAAATACTTTTTGCAAGTATTTATTTGAGTGAAAATATGTATTATAAATGTGCAGATATTATGTAATAATTGCAGATATTTCACGTATTTTGAGATATAGATTTTTCATTGTTGTGTGCATGTATTTGGTTATTTTGTGCAAACATCTATAAATATTTCTTTGGTTTGTGCAGATACTTTTGTGTATTGTGCAAATATTTTTTTGCAAGAATTTATTCCAGTCATCTTTTCTCAAATTAAACTACAAATGAATTCCTTGTACTCAAATTAGTAGAGTTTGACTTTTGAATTATCGAAATCTGATTCCGAATGGCAGAATAGCGGGAGGAGAACGGTGGGAAAATGCAGAGTGATGGCGGAGCAACAGATGAGCGAAAGTGGAGCGATGCTCCGGAGCGAAAGAGGGGCAACGGCAGACCGATGTTTCGGAGTGAAAGCAGAGAGACGACGAAGTGACGTTCTGGAGCGATGTCAGAGTGGCGTTGTGGAGCGACAACAGAGCGACGGCAAGGAGGTCGGAGCAGTTGCAACGCTTGGTTGGGTTGGGAGGACGAAGAAGGACCTGAAACATTGATTTGAGAAGTGATGAATGCCTTTCAGCCATTCTCATTTCTCATCTAAGGGTCCATTCTCATGGAAATCGGAACAATTTTCTTTTAGCATTAAATTGTCAAAAAGATTAAAAAGAATGAAAGGATTAAATTTTTATATGTATTGGGATTATATTCATAAATGAATTTATTGTCGTGATTGGAAAATCACTTTAACCAAGTTAATTTAGAATCTGAATGACTCAAATACGATAAAAGTTAAATTTGAATCGTTCATTTTATTACAATTATATTTAATATTATTAAGATTATAGTAGTATTATGTACTATGTTTCACTATTTTATCTAATAGTTATTCGTTACCTTATCAAATTAAACTCACAACTTACTCAAATCTCACATTTATAATAAACTCTCTATATCAATGTTATTAGTACTATTTATAAATTAAATATATTTTAAAAAATAATATAATTAATATTTATAAATTACATATTAAACTATGCTATTTATGCTAGTTTGCACTCCTAAATGTCCCCCTATTTCATTCCTATAGTTTTAGACTTTTCCTATATCTTGTTTGAAAAACTCAAAGACTCCTAAAATCTGTCTATATCATATTTAAAATATATCAAATATAAAATAATTTACAAACCTAAAATATCTCCTCTTATATATATTTTATATTTAAAATATGGTGGGTCATCTATTTAAGAGAAATATAGGGCTCAATTATTATGGACTCAACTTATTTAGGAGACCTGAAGTTTTGGTGTTTTGAGTAAATTTGAGTTTTACCCCTATATTTGAATTTAGGAAGGATTATAAGAGTCTTGTAAAGAGTGATCTTAAGTAAACTATGAGAAGTACGTTTTTTTTACAACCCATACAAAGGCCTTCTAGATAAATTAGACAAGCCATATATCATCTCGCTAGATGATCTCGACAAATCTACTAAGACCCTCACATAAGGTCAAAAGAGTAGAGAAAAGAACTAGCATCAATATCTGATTTTGTAAGAAAGTCAACCGCCTTGTTCGCTTCTCTAAAAACATGCTTGAAAGAGCAACTCTGAAAATAGTCCACAAACATTTTAGTCTGAAAAATAATATTACGAATGGCACTTTCTAGATACTATTAAGAGAATTAATAATGCTACAGTTGTCACCCTCCACCATCATTCGAGTTCACCCTAGCCCAAACATTGCACTAACCATGTTAGGGCAGCAAGAGCTACGGTCACCCACCGAAAAAGAGGCAGCATCATTTTGATCTACTAGTATGGTTTTTCCTGTATGGTTTCTAATGATATACCCTACTGATGATAAACTTACGTTTTTAACAGATCTATCAAAATTGATTTTTAAGATATATCATCTGAGTTTCCCATTAAGTTTTTCTTCTTGTTCTTATCTTTGAGGTATTAATATTTTTCTTATTTTTATTCACTTTATTCCTATTACTCTTCCAAGTATGGTATTGATTAATGAGCTAGACATAATGTTGTTAATGTTTTTAGGTTTGGGATCTGAAAGATCGTTAAATTTTTTATTTTTTTTAATTCTCCAAATGTTCCATCAAGGAAAAAGACAATTTCATACTGATTATCCAAGTTACTGAAATTTCTTAAAGATGTAACGAAGTTGCCGTAGTTGTCGAGAGTTAGCGAAATGTTCAACACATCAATTTTTTTTGT
Organism: Phyllobates terribilis; assembly: GCF_046119375.1. Classification (NCBI taxonomy): domain Eukaryota; kingdom Metazoa; phylum Chordata; class Amphibia; order Anura; family Dendrobatidae; genus Phyllobates; species Phyllobates terribilis. Next base: position 33,624 of record NW_027367313.1, on the reverse strand, counting down.
AATAAAAAGGAATTTGATTAGCCCAACTTACAAATGCTTAGTGTTGCTTTTTATGTATAGTAGTAGCATCATTCAAAGTAGGATTACATAAAGTTGGTTGGTAGTCTAGCAACCAACTGCACTTCTACACCCTTATTCAAAGCAAAGTCCAATCTATAAAAAATAAAAGAGCACACATTGGCACTAATAATGTTGCTTTGAGCAACCCGAGTGACCCTGGTAAGAATATCAATAGCATCACTTTCTAGTTCCCCAAAAGGTGGAAAAAGAAAATGTGATAAAACTATAACCATTCTCCCTGCACTTATCCTCATACTTCTTCCTTTTCCTAGCGACCGCAGAAGAGACAGCAATCCCAGGAACAAAAGTGGGAACCCCTACACCCGTGAAGGGGGAACGCCAGTAACATCCAAACATACGTCCTTCCCATTGTCCCAACAATGGACAAGTAGATCAGCAAGATGAAGATCCATTCCCTCCTCCGATAAGAACCCCAAAGGCAATTCCTTCTGCACAAAGACACCAGCCTGAGAGCAAATATCACCTAAAACATCTCGGACCAAGTTATACCGAAACTTGGGCCCAACATCATTACCACAATGCACCACATGGTCACCAAACCGATCCAGGACACAAGAAGAGCAGCAAGGACATGTAAAACCATAAGGGAATATAGGAATCACAAGACGATACTGAAGAACACACCTGAACTATCTTGGGTGCATTGTTTGGTCAAGTCCGGGTATGGGAATAGTAGAAGGATAGTTAAGGATTAAATGTTCCAGATTTTCATCCGCTTCTATCTAATATTGCTAGTTTTGGAGCTTTTAGAGCTTGAAGACGAAGACGAGCTGAGTTGAAGATCTTTTGGAGCTGAAGCATTCTGAAGACATGCCTACGACGGTGGCCGCCTGTGCAACCAGCAGCACCCGCCTGAGAAGAGAAGAAGTTGTCACGTGTCTTACGACGGCCGTTGTAGATGGTCTAGCGGCGCCCGCTGATTGTGCACATTTCTACCGGGATTATCTTTTATTTCTTACTTTTTCTAGAATTCATTTTTAGTATTTCATTAATTTTGGTTTGACTAGAGTTACTTGGTTGGTTGGACTTTTTCAAGATTAATGGGGAGAATATTTTATAACTCTTTTTCATTACATTAATTCCTAGGGAATTACAAGAACAAGAGTTTGGACTATCAAGTTTCTATCTAGGATATTCTATTTGACTCTTTCTGTTGATGAGTCTGATTCCTCGACTGTTTACAGCAACTATTGAATTAAGAATAAGTGACTACTATTCAAAATTGAATTTACAACTAACTATCATGCTATTATCTAGTGTTTTGGAGTTTGTAGAGAGATTTGGAGAAACTTTTTTTCTAAGGTTGGAAGTGGAGATCTTTTGCAGGTTTATTCTTCTTACTTATTTAATTATGAACTAATTCCTATTTTCTTAGTAAAGTAGTAGAGATATTCGATTTATGTTGATATGAGTTTAACGTTGTTGAGTTTTATGCCTAAATTGTGTTCTTTTCATCTTGTGTTGAATTATTGATTGGATTATTGGTTGAATTCTAGATTGATCACCTAGGATTGAATTATTATTTCATACGGCTAGATTAGATTATTGGCGGTCATTGTAATCTATTCCTTTGAAGCAAACATACTGCCTGATTAGGGTTGGAATTGGACTGTGAATGTAGAGAATTAAGTTATACAATTGACACCAATTGCTATTTTTGTATCCTGTTGTTCCTTACATTAATGCCTCATTTAGTTTGAATCATAGACGGTCGTCGTGGTTAACTAATTAGGATATAATTGGTAGATCCAGGTCGGGTATGCTACTTTATTTAATATAGGAATAGAAACAATTGGCATGAAACTTGACTATACGATTTACTAGGACCATCCGCATAACTGAATACCAAAGGGTACCTTTACTAAGATATTTTCTCTGATTAGCTACATTCACTATTTTAGTTGCTTAGTTTTTTTCCCTTTTTTGTTCTTGTGTTTCCGTTCTGGAAACCCCCTTTTTGTTCTTTGTCACTTAAGTGCTTGTCCTGAAAAGACACGCAGTCTTGTGATTGGTTACTTTAGAAATTGAAATTGATTATAATTATCAAGTACTTACACCTCTCGTGGATTCGACCCGTACTTACTCTAGACTACCCTTAGGTTATTTATTGGAATCGGGTTTAGAGTTTATAGAACTCTATTTTTCACATCCGTGTTTGTCTGCCTACCAAACGACCGGGCAAACACGCACTGTAAAATTGGCGTTGTTGCCTGTGAGGCATAGTTTATCAATTTTTGTTTCTAATTTCTTTTAAACATATTCTTGGCGTGAACCATTCACGTGGTTTTCATCCGTACTACTAATTCTTCTCATGTGGCTCCAATTGCAAGAATCGAATGTGAATTTCATAGTTTACTAAGAGAGGCGCGAGTTCGAGATTCGCAAGAGGAAGCGGAAGAATTCAAAGATTTACTTGGTGACTTATCCCTTTCAAAATCTGAGATGGGTTAGTCGGGGACGCAGCGACCACCCTATAATGGTCAATATAATCGACCATGGAGAACTCAGCAACAATATTCTTACAACGAGATCATACGGGCACTAGCCGCGAGCAACATTGATCTACAATCGGGGCTAAAGCAGGTGTCTCTTGCTATAGTGAAGACACATGGGACCATTGATAATTTGGAGAAACATCTTGGTCAGCTAACTGGGGTTGTTGGACGTATTCAACAATAGATTTTGGATCGTCTCCTTTCCCGAACGGAGAACAACCCCTATGTATGTGCCATGCCATGTGAATGCCTTGGAAATCTCTTTCGATGTTGTTGAGGAGGACTTTGAAGCTATTTGGATTGAATTCGAGGAAAAGTTCCTCGATGGTGAGAAGAGAAAGTAGAAGAAGATTTGCTATGTGCAACCGGTGGTTGCCTGCCTCTACACAAGTGACACTCGACAATCGATGATAGAAACAAACAACGAGACTCTAGGCGCCCTCCATTTGCTTTGGAGCGCCTGCCTCCTTGGGCATGGTTATGGGAGTGGCGCCTGCCACTCAGTTATAGGCGCCCGCATCCGAGACGACGAGGAAATATGCAACGCTGAGACCGGTGCCCGCCGCCGAGGCAACGAGGAAAAGGGTGAAATAGAGAACGGCACCCGCTGATCCAGCATAGGCGCCCGCCGCCGGTCTGAAGAAGTAAAAGATGATGATGCAAGCAACAGCCGTCGCTGCCCAATTTATAATTGATGATGATGGTCTGAGTTCCAGTGTTGACACAAGCAAACAAGACTTAGCCGATCCCGGCATTAATATTGTTGCTAATGAAACATTGACTTGCGATGCACCCCCTACCACGTTGAGTCGCATGATGCCACAGACTCACAAGAACATGCTTGAGACATTCTGAGACGTCAAAGAGAATGATCATGTATATGCTGAGATGCAGTCGATCTAGTTGTAACTCGACTTTTGGACAAGATGGAGGAGCGTAAAGAAGAGCAAAGGGTTTGAGCACTTAAGAAGAAGAAAAATGGCAAGAAATTATCAACAGTACTACATAAAGAATCTCCTAAGAAGTACGAGGATCCGGGCATTTTCATAATCTCAATCTCCACTGGGACGGAGAAGTTTGACCGAGCCTTGCTCGACTCAAGTACGTCCATTAATGTCTTAACCTCTTACCTTTATGATACACTTAATTTGGGATCATTGAGCTATTCGAGATTTTCCATTCAATTGGAAAATATTTCTAACATCCTTCCTTTAGGAAAATTGGAAGATGTGCTAGTAAGTGTGGGGGGGTTTACTTTTCCTGGTGACTTTTATATCATACAAATGGACTATAAGGAGAAAGAGGTCCCCATTATTATGGGGAGACCATTTATGAGAACCTCAAGCACGGTAATAGATGTGCTAGCTGGCGTCACCACAATGGGTCATGGTGGTAGAACCGTCACTTTCACAAATGATGGTAAGATCACCATGAAGCCATCGGTTTAGTCCTCGTGTGGGATTGGTATGGTTGTGCCTAGTTCGAGCACCTATCTTGATGAGAGTACGAGCAAGCTAGTGATGTGTACTAAGGATGTTTTGTGAATTCTCCCCTCCGTACTAACCTTGTGAGGAGAACATAGTTCTCCGATTGTTGTGCAGGGTAAGATAAATGATGAGGAATGCCCCCCAAAAAGTGTAATTGTGGGGGGGGAGTGAAGACAAATTCCGGAGGCAAGGCGAAGAAGCCTAAGGTTAAAAACCAACAAGGGAGTACTCACAAGTTGTTCGTTCTAGGAAGTTTCCAATTATGGCGAGCCAAGGCTCCGAAGAACATGGGAAATGCTCATGAAGTGAGTTGAGCTGTACTAGAGTCGATCCATGACCTTAACTAAGGCGCTTCTCGGGAGGCAACCTGAGAGGTATTATTTTTCTTTTCCTTTTTCTTAGTTTATTAGCTTGATTTCATTTTTTTCATTATTTTTTAGAATAGATTGAGTCATGTCTTGAGTCGTTTTAACCGCAACATTTTAGCTATATTGAAAATTGTTTTTGTCTTTCAGAATACTATTTTTCATAATCGAGTAAAAATAAGGTTTTGTGAGAAAAACATGAAGAGTGTGGAAAAAGACTTGATCAATTTAAAAAATAGAGTGTAAAAAAATAAAGTAGTAAGAATTGTTATTAAGGAATTGAGATAAAATTCGAGAGAAAAGTCTAGAGCAGAAAAAGAAAGTTGAGTGAGGGAGCATTTTTAGTGGTGAGTCGTTCGAGGAACGGAAATACACGAGTGTTGCGTGAAAAGAATAAGTTGAACGAGTGCGGTAGCGTGTATGACAGGAATCTGAAATCTGAGATGATATCTTCAAATTCCACATTTACCCCTATCCTCATTCACCTAATTCTCCAAACACAACGCATTAAACCCTCAAACCATAAAACCCACTACCTCTCCTTACTCCTATATAAATCTCACCCTCAACCCCAAAATAAACCCAAACAACCAAAAATCTAAACATAAAAACTGGCCCCTCTCTCTCCTAAAAATCCGAATTTTGAAAACCCCAGATTTCGACGCCCGTCTAACTCTTTCGGCACCCACCGCTAGGATCTTCAAACTTGTTTTCCAGGAGAACCAGCCTAAATTTGTCGGAGCCACCACCACCATTTGTTTCGCCTTGTTGAGATCTACAGTTTGACAGGTCATACACCCTATTTGGAGGCGAATTGAAGGTGTGGTGGGCGATTAAGTGTTTTGCAAGTTCACAACCACCGTTGCTTTATGGTTGAAGCTTCGGTGCACGCTCCACAGTTCTGGTGACCTCCGCTACAGAAACTGCAGTCCTCCCGGTGACCACCCCGCTTCCCAACACCCGCTGCCTCAAAACTCCATTTTTCGTGGTCTGAAGCCTGCCTCTTCAACTCTCGCGCCCGTCGCCGAGAGGAGTTGAGGAAGTCCAATATTTTTCCGGCGTCCGCTTCTGAGATTCCCGCGCTTGCCGCCGAGACCACCATCCTACGTTCAGTGCCCGTCGTTTCTGTTTCCGTGCCCGCCACCTCGCCCTATTTCACGCACCACTCGGTACATCCTTACTCGGCTTTTCACTTTACAATTTAATATGAGTTTGGTACCGTGTGCGTCTTCTTCAGGGGCTGGCCTGAGCGATCCTTCTCCTGCTAAGAGAGCCAAGAAGAGGATCGGTCACATGGTTATCAAGGAAAATGTCCTTAGTCGGGATATTAAGAGCACCATGTTCTTCGACCCTATCTTCAACCGAGAGTTAGGGATCGGCGAGTGCTTGAGGGAGATTATGACCCACTGTAGTCTAGGAGATTTTTACAGGGAGTTTGCCTTGACCTTTGCTAGATGGACAAGGGAGTCTCTTATTATTTTCAAGATCAACAATCATGCACAAAAGGTGCAATTTGAGCTGAATGGGTTGGTTGTTATGCTGACTTTCTAGGAGTTGAGGAGTATTTTCAGTGTCACTGCTGAGCCGACTGAGTTTGATTGGGAGCTCCAGCAGGGTCCTTATGATTTTTGGATGCGATTGACGGGTATTAACTACAACACCACGATCATGAACTACAACTATTAGTGGTCGCACCCGTGCTTGCGCATCGCCCACAAGGTGATTCGCCTTTGTTTCTTTGGGCAGTCCGAGGTGAACAAGATTTCCATCACGGATCTCAAGGCGATGTGGACTATGACTGTGAACAATCCTGCTATTATTGATTGGGCAGACCTATTTTTTCGTAGTTGTGACAAGTGTTAGGAAGGCCGAGGTGGCAAGATTTGCATCGGTGGGATGATTACTTTGATTGGAGACTCACTACGTCTTCCGCTCCCTCGAGAGGATCCCGCGTCCCGACATATTGCCTTACGCATGAGGGACTTTCACATGCTTCGATCCCGCACTACTTATGTCCTAGGGACACAATATGTGGTTCGAGTGTAGCTGGATGTGCACACTTACTTGCTCAGTCCCCAGAACGTGCATAGTTTCGAACTGCCTAAAACCGAGTCTTTTCCGTATCTGGACGATGACTATTCTGACTGGGATCTTCGTGTGCTTGTTGGGGTACATGCTTCTCCTCCTCCTTTTCTTGAGCCTGCTCCTATGGATGTTGATTATGCTAGGCAGACCTATGAGAGGGTCCAGAGCTTGGACCAGCACTTTACTTCATATGATCATAGGTTTGCCAAGTACACAATGCGGTATGATTCTTGTTGGGTGCAGCAGAATTCTTGCTAGACTCAGCATGATGAGCATAGCCGTTTGATGTCGCAGATTGAGAATTGGGACACTTTTGCTAGGTCCTGATATCTTGGTCCGCCACCACCACAACAACAGTAGCGGTATTTTTCTATTTTTCCCTTGCTATTTATATTTGTCTCATACTTCTCACTTTAAGTGTGGGAGTAGATTATACTTTGGTATTTGTGTATATCTCCTATATAAACAATAAAAAATAAAAAGGCACAAGTGCAAAAGAGCCAAAATTAAATTCTTGGGATGAGTGAAAACCTTTCAGGATGCTCAGGCAATAAGCAGATAATCTGGCTGGCATTAAGACTGATAATATGTGATTTGAGAGAGATTGTGAGGTGAATGAGATTAGATTTAGATGAGAGTGTTAAGTAAAAATCCAAAAGGGCGCTTAAGCAAGATTGGAGTGAAAATAAATTGAGTGTCTTAGGATGTTCGTATTTTCTCTATTTTTAGCATTGATGACATAAGAAGTTGGAGTATATGAGTGTTTCGGGTAGGTTTCACTTGGAGATATAAAGTGTAGATTAATTTATATTTTATTTTTACCTCTCATTTCGAGATTTCATGATATATATATCTCATTTTGAGTATCCTTGAGCTTTCATGACATATTTAGAGGATTTTTTATCATTAGTTTCTTTGGAGATTTGTGGTGCACTTTTGACCATGGTATGGAGTAGATTCTAGGATTAAGTTTCTTTTCTTTGAGTTAGATGCATATTGTTGTGGTTGTGATATGCATATTTTTCCTCAAGAATTGGTGGTTGTGATGGGATTGATTAAGGATGGATAATATTTAGAGGAGCAGGACACTACATGGGATTTGGAGTGGAGTTTATATAAGCTGGTGTTTAGGATGTTATTGCTGATTTTTTACTTTCCATTTCGAGGAGATTTAGGATGTTCTTTGAACATATATGGTTTATGTTTACTTGAGTTAGTTTGACATTATCTATTAGTGACTACTTTGGAGATTGAGACCACTTTATGTTGAGAGTCTGGCTGAGACTTTGTATAGGTTGTGATGGTTTGGGGATGAGCATCATTGTTGTTAATTCTATGTGAGAGACTTTGTACTTGGGATTCTTCATGATTTACATTGTGAGATGAGTGGTAGTCTGGTTCCACTCGAGACGAGTAAAGTTCAAGTGTGGAGGAGTTTGATATACACGTCTATGATGGATATAAGAGCATATATTTAGTACATTATTGAGCGTCATTGTAGTATATTTGGTTCGTATCTCTTTACAACATTTATGCTTATTATTTCTTATTTTAAAGCTTTTAGAAGTGAAGACGAAGGTGGATAGAAAAATGAGTTGATTGAAGATCTTTTGGAGATGAAGCATTCTGAAGACGTGTCTACCGCGGCGGCCGTCTGTGCAACCAGTGGCGCCTGCCGGAAAAGAAAAGAAGTTGTCTCGTGTCTTACAACGGCGGTCGTCGATGGTCTAGCAGCGCCCGCCAATTGTGCATATTTCTACCGGGGATTATCTTTTATTTCTTTTATTTTCTAGAAAATAGTTTAGTATTTTATTAATTTCGGTTTGACTAGAGTTACTTGGTTAGACATTTCTGGGATTAAAGGGGAGAGTATTTTATACTCCCTATGTCGCTATTTGTTTGTGCACTTTCCTTTTCGAGTGTCCTTAAGTTCATACCCTATTCCATTTAAGTAATCATTTTACCCATTTTATCCTTCTATCAACTCATTTATTTCAACTTTTCTCTCTTTTTCACCATTTCTCTCTCCTTAATCATTACACTTTTACTTTCATCTCTCCTCCATATCTCTATCTCTTTCCTCTAATTTATTAATTACATCTTCCACTTTTCTCTCTCTTCATTAATAATTTTATTAAAAACCGTGAATATCGTACTTGGGTACGAACAAACCGGGACGAAGGGAGTAACGCTTTTTCATTGATTCCTAGGGAGTTACAAGACCAAGAGTTTGGACTGCCTAGTTTCTGTTTAAGATTATCTTAAGTCTAGTTTGACTATCATGCTATTATCTAGAGTATTTGGAGTTTATAGAGAGATTTGGAGAACTCTTTTCTAAGGTTGGAAGTAGAGATCTTTTGGAAGTTTATACTTCTTACTGATTTGATTATGAACTAATTCCTAGTTCTTAGTAAAGTAGTGGAGGTATTCGGTTTATGTTGATGTGAGTTTATCGTTGTTGAGTTTTATGCCTAAATTGTGTTCTTTTCATCTTGTGTTAAATTGTTGATTGGATTATTTGTTAAACTCTAGATTGATCACCTAGGATTGGATTAGTATTTCATACGGCTAGGTTAGATTACTGGCGGTCGTCGTAATCTGTTCCTTTGAATCAAGCATACTGCTTGATTTGGGTTGAATTAGAACTGTCAATGTAGAGAATTGAACTATAGGATAGATGTCAATTGCTATTTCTGTATCCTAGTGTTCCTTAAGTTATTGTCTCCTTTAGTTTGAATCATAGATGGTTTTCGTAGTTAACTAATTAGAATAGGATTGGTAGATCCCGGTCGGGAATGCTAGTTAATTTAGTATAGAATAGGAACAATTGGCATGAAACTAGACTATACGATTTACTAGGACCATCCGTATAACTGAATACCGAAGCGTCCCTTTACTAAACATTTTCTCAGATTAATTACATTCACTATTTAGTTGCTTAAGTTTTGGTTTTTTTCCCTCTTTCCTTTTGTTCTTTTGTTTCCGTTCTTGAAACCCCTTCTTGTACTTTGTCACTTGAGTACTTGTCCTGATAAGACACGCATGATTGGTTACTTTAGAAATTGACATTGATTATAATTATTAAGTACTTATAGCTCCCGTGAATTCGGCTCGTACTTCCGCTAGACTACATTGGGTTGTTTAGTTGAATAGGTTTGGGGTAAAAAATAAAAATAGACCTTTTCACTATTTGTTCCAAAACTAGACGCATTGCACTAAATTTAGTTTTGTTACATTAAATCATTATAATAAAGAAGTTATCGTTACATTAAATTAAGTTTTGTTACATTAAATCGTTACAAGAAGAAAGTTAATCGTCACCGCTATAATAGAATAAATTTTGTTACATTAAATTAGGTCTTATTACATTAAATTAGGAATCTAATTTTAGAAAAAATTAATAAAGAGAGCTCTTTTATGAAAATTTTCTGTATTTTCGCTAGGGAAGTATGTTATACGATCACTTTTCAAACCCCTTATAAATTAATTAACTAACATCTAGAATAATGATGACTAGGACCCCATGCATATCCACGGCACACGCCGAAGTTCTCACTGGATAACCTATACATAATTACTCCGATTTTCTTATACATCAATATACAATAAGATAACTAAAGATTAAAAATATAATTTTATTAATTTTTATGAATGGAATGAACAATCCTTAATAATAAAATTAGGGTGCTACTGTAAAATTTTGCGCACCATAAAGTCACCCGCTACGAGTTTCGGACGCTTTTTTTTGTCCATTAAGACTTTATGGATGACCTTTTTATCCGTTACGAGATTACGGATAAAAAAAGTCGTCCACAAATCCAAAGCGGGCGGCGTTGTGGTGAGCGAATCACTTTTCATGGTGTGTATATCATCCGAATAAAAATAACTATTTGTAATGATTAAATTTCTATTTTTAGAAAACTTATTGTGTGACATGGAGACACATGAGAAAACTCATAATTACTACTCGAAATAAATCATCTTATAGTAGAGTGTCGGTACGTTGTCGGAATCAATTTACTTATTTAGTTTATGGTAGAGTTCAGGAGAACAAGCTTAGGGAGACAAAATTGATACGAGACGAGAAGAATAAACCATAATAGAATTTGAAATGAGTTATACTTCAAATATTCTAGTAAAATGTATTTGTTTTTTAAAGTTAAAGTTGGCCGTTCCAAGAAATAAAATATATTTTATATTTTTCTTAATAAAAAATAATTTTAAAATAACTAATGTACTAATTCCTCCTTCCATTGAAGTCGTATTAAGCGAGGACTAATATAGGCCCCACGAATATGAAATTACTTAGACCTGTTTATGGGTGGGTTTGGGATGGACGCGGGTCGGGTCAAAAAAATTATTTTGTTCATTTATGCGGGTCGGGCCAAACCTGCACATATTAAATGGGACAATTTCTATGTCCATACCCGTCCACTTTGGCGAGCGGGTTGACCAACGGGCTGCCCGTTTTACCCGTTTCTATGAAACATTTTCATTTTTTTATCTAAACTACAAATTAAGAAAAAAAAAGCTATAATATAACGAACTAGAAATTTAAAAGTCTAGAAATAGTGTTGAATAGTGAGGTTTTTGATATATTTATTAACTGGATGATATACTTGAGAAAATTCCTAATATATTATATATAATAGTTAGGATGTACTATTTTCAGTAAATGTCTAATTGAATGCCAAAGTAATGGCATTTAACAATTCAATTCATCCGGTCAAAGTAATGACATTTAATGCAGAAATTACAAGAGTTCAAAAACAATAAATGACAAATAACTCATCCTACTAAAAATTGATGGAGTATTTTAAAAAAGAAATGTATTATTTTCAACTTAATTTTGTACATAATTTATAATTCCATACGAGTGTCAAATTACACAAAAAATATTTAACTGCTGATAAAAATATAAATATTTTATCAAATATTGAGTAAAGCATATTAAAGAAATCACAAACGCAAAGTTCAATTGTATTATTTGAAAATAATGTTTAATATGTAATATTATGTTTATATAAACATTTTATCAAATGTTGAGTAAAGCATATTAAAGAAATCACAATCGCAAAGTTCAATTGTATTGTTTGAAAATAATTTTTAATATGTAATATTATGTTTCAATTCAAAATCATATACATGACAACCTCCATGTGTACCTTTAAAATTTTATAATCAAATTTTCTAATATATAAGTATCATGCACATATTAAAAACAATAAATGTAACAATTCAATTCATCCGGTCAAAGTAATGGCATTTAATGTAGAAATTACAAAAGTTCAAAAACAATAAATGACCAATAACTCATCCTACTAAAAATTAATGGAGTATTTTAAAAAAGAAATGTATTATTTTCAACTTAGCTTTGTACATAATTTATAATTTCATACGAGTATCAAATTACACAAAAAATATTTATCCGTTGTTAAAAATATAAACATTTTATCAAATTTTGAGTAAAGCATATTAAAGAAATCACAATTGCAAAGTTCAATTGTATTATTTGAAAATAATGTTTAATATGTAATATTATGTTTATATAAATATTTTATCAAATGTTGAGTAAAGCATATTAAAGAAATCACAATCGCAAAGTTCAATTGTATTATTTGAAAATAATGTTTAATATGTAATATTATGTTTCAATTCAAAATCATATACATGACAACCTCCATGTGTACCTTTAAAATTTTATAATCACATTTTCTAATATATAAGTATCATGCACATGTCAAAAATAATAAATGTCCTCAATATACCCTATTAAATATCTTCTATTTAATCTTAAGAGATAAAAAGAAGACTCAAGTAGTTCTCATTATTTTAACTCTCAAAAAATAAATGACTCAATAATTCTAAGTAATTGTCTTTAGCTAAAAAGATATCAATTATTATTGCAATCTAATGGTTTAACTTATTATAACAGCTTGATCGAAATTGACATGTTATCCAATTGAAAGATAAAATTGATATATGATTATATTAAGTATGTAAGATTTTTAAAATATAAATCTAATCTAATCTATCTATAACTAATATATTTATCTAATCTAATATCAAGTATCTAATACCAAGCATCTAATATCGACGTATATATAAATGAACTTTTAGGGGTGTCACCAAACAGTAATTGAGGGCATTTTTAAGAAATTATGGGTATTGCATGTAATTTATGGTTATTATGGTGTCATCGAAAAGTAATTGAGGACATTTTTAAGAAATTAAGACCTATTTTCAATAAAAGCTATTTAGTTGTGTATAACATATATGGACATTTACACTGATTAGAATTAGACCTATTTAACATTGTATGAAATAATTTAGAATTTGACCTACATGAAATATAAATCAATCTCATCAAATAAGCTAAAATATTGATATACATAAGACCCGTGAAAGGTATGGGCAAAAAGATTCTAGGTTTAATCTTCTAATCTTATCAAATATAATATAAAAAAGCACGCAGTGTAATCACAATAGAATAATCAAAGTCCGTGCGTGGCACGGGCCGGAATGTCCTAGTACATATAAAGATTAGGGGGACATTGAAATCTTAAATGAAAATTTGCATTTTCATTACTCCTCCATTGAAGACCCATTTTCACCCATTTTTATTTTCCCTTGCCTTTGAATATAGCATTGGCATCATTAATACCCTCCTTATATTTGGCATCATTAACCTCTAGAATTCATATTACTCGGTCCAATTTGTTCGGCCTAATTTGGTTAGCCCAATAACCCAACCCCTCCTCCTTAGCCTATAAATACAGACATTCTCCATTGTGCAAGAATATCTTCGTCTTTTCCTCTCTTCATCTCTCTTCCTCTCTCTTCCTCTCTCTTGAGAAGTATGCTTTGTAGTTGCCCACATACGGGATCCTCTACATCAGAAACTCGATTTTCTTCTTGGATCTAAATCGATTAGAGAAGTACGCCCTCAAACTCAACTTGGGTTTTGTTTAAATTTCCCCAGTTGCCTTTATTTTCTTTAATCATCTTTTCGGAAATAAGTGTGAAAGAAAAACTAAAATCTCTCACATAAAATGAAAATTGCATTAGCCTTCTACTCAATTAGGAAAGATAAATAGTTAAATTAAGTAAATTAAGTTTCGCGTCCCTTTGAATTCCAAGAGTCCACATAATTCACTTCTTATCATTTATTACTATAAATAAAACTCATTTCTTATTCTGAAACCGCATTGAACATTTGCTCTTTCTATGTTCCGACCCTTCTTTGCACAAGTCAAAGCATCACCTTCATTGCTCTATAAATAAATAAATGAACACACACATACGGTCCTATAAGAGAGCCCATCACCATGAATCTATACATCATATCATATCCTAATCCTTATAAAGTTGAGTTTTTTTAAGCATATTTCTCAACATACCCTTATTTTCATTATTTATCATTTTTTAAATAAATGCGAAAGAAAAACGAAAAACTCTCAAATAAAATAGAAGTTGTATTAACCCTCTACTTGATTATGGAAGATAAATAGTCAAATTAATTAAATTTAACTTCATGTCTATTTGAATTCCAAGACTCCACGTAATTCATTTCATATCCTTTAGTACAATTAAATATTCTCATTCTCAAAACCGCCTTAAACCTTTTATCTTTTTATGTTCCGACCCTTCTTTGTAGAAGTCATAGAAGTCAAAGTATAACCTCTATTACTCTATAAATACAAAAATGAATGCATGCATGCAGTCCCATAAGAGAGGCCATCACCATGAATCTATACATACGAATACAAAAATTGAGTGGTTTTATGATTGGAAAAAGATGATCAATATCAAAGCGAAGTCAAACTTAATGTCAATTTATTCCTATAAATTTCTATTCTTCTGCATGTTTTCTTCCATCTTTTCTATTACCTTTAATTCTTAATATGTGTATATAGTTTGTTGTCATTTTACGATGTTAGTTAATATAGTGGATGAAATGGAATTTAAAACTTTAAAAAATAGGCTCAAATAATAACAACGAAAGGTTACATACCTAATCCAAAACAATGTAATGTACAATAATCCATGGAGTATCACACATGGTCACACAAGTTACGTAATAAAAAAGCTTCAATTGCAAGTATGTGCTTGACCGACAATGCACATTGTATGTTAAAGCAACAAATTATTCTATTAATTTCTAAGGAGAATGTCACCTCAATTATATGTTTTCATCTATACAAAGATCCAACAACCCAAACACAAGCTCGTACGAAGCACACAATTCTTCAATAAAAGTATTTTTCCTTAAAAAAAGAAGACACAATAGCCCGTGAGTAGCACGGGCATGCCATCACTAGTGGGTTATGATATACTTACTCTACTTATTATTATGTGTAATACATTTACTCTACTTGACTATTATTATGTGTTGTAAGTATATATATTTTTTATTATAAAAAGTAATATGGGTAGACCGGACCTGCCTGCTGGGACATTTCCTAAAACCATGTCCAACCCATTTTTATATCGGCGGTCCAGGCCCGGCCCGTATAAGAGAAAATCATTGTCCAAAAACCCACCCATATATTAGAACAGATTGGACGGACCGCCTGCCTTTGAACAGGTCTAAAATTACTCTTGTAGATCACCTTTTCAAGACCAAGCGCTTAACTCTTTTCGTAATCAAAGCGTTCAACTTATTTGTACGAAATTTTTGGAAGTTGGCCTTTATGAAAAAATGAGTTCGCAATAAGAAAAATAACTTGGGCCTGATCCATGGGCTTTTTAAGCCCACAATTCTTTTTCTAGCTCTAGAGGGGGCACAATATTCTTTTGCCTACTCTTTTGTGAATCACTTATTCTATCTGATAACTCTTAAAGAAGAAAAAGGAAAGAATCAGGATAGGTATTCTTGATAATACACCTCTTCTAGAGCATGGACATCTGTCGAAGTCCAAATGTCTAAATTGTTACACTACTCAATCACATCTGTCGAAGTCCAAATGTCTAAATTGTCACACTACTCAATCATATCTGTCGAAAAACCAAGCTTCGTGATTTTTTCAGCGACTTAATTGATCTACCTAAATATGTTGGAATTGAAATCATGGACAATCATAAATTTTAAGGAAAATGTTAGAAGTGAGCAATTTAATTTTTCAAGAGCAACACTATAAGCATTTAAAATCATTAATCAGATAGAGGTTGTCTCCTTCGATTTTACCAGAAAAAAGATTTAATTATATATATATTTGATCCAAGGCCAACACTAGGATCCCTTCTACCCCGAAGGCGATCTCGCATCATCCCAGGGTATGATGCTTACAAACTTACAAAGAAAACTAAGGAGAGAAAGTTGTAACAAACGCAATCTGTCTCGCATAGCCCGGATAAACATTTCAGGTAGGTCGGAAGTATGAAAAAGACTACAAGAAGCTTCCCAATCAACATTATTAGCCAGTGTGCGAGGTGATCCACAACTCCTTTGCATTATCTGAAACAATGCACAAACTTTACTTTTGAAAAGTTATTGGTAATGTTGCAGATGTCTGACGCAATGGTAGCAATCACCATCAAGAAGAATGGAAAATCTTAAGGCCCATCCAAATTCGACGTAAACTTCATACGTCCATCCTTTTTCTCACTAAAATTTCTAGGCACACATCATATACATTTACACTAAAACCCGATTTCGGACTTTCAATATGACCACATTTAATTACACCTCCAATTTCGGACTTCCAATATGACCACATTTAATTACACCTCCATATGGGGCCTAGCCAGGATTTCCGTCCATGGAGTACTAAATGATCGATAAAGGTTTTTTCCTAATGAAATCGGGCGATTTATTTTCTATACAACTTCTTTAGCAAAAATATGTATAATATTGATAGGAGCATGTTATATGGTGATAACTAGCAACTATTAGTATAGGATTAGCGGTGTCTAGGTGATTGTCGAGTGTTATTCCCGAAATCCGGTTTGGAGTTGATATTATGGATTTGCGGGAAGCTCGAAAGCGTTTCTTGTGGTGCGACATGGAGATCCCGTTTGTACCCTTCATTGGTGCTTGCGGGATGGAGCTAGATGGAGAATGTACCACACCTTCACCAGGAGAGGGCCGAGAGGCGAAGCCAAGCTGCCTCGAGACTAGTTGAAGACAAAGGCGAATTACTGCAGAACTGGAAATCTCGGTCGAGATTTGCCCTTTTTCAGCAATTTCAGCACTCGAGATTTTGCTACGGAGTTATCCGAATTCAGCCTTTCTTGGATACTTTGAAGATGCTTTGAAGATGCCATTTGACTTGAATGCTTTGAAGATGCCATTTGACTTGAATGCTTTGAAGATGTCATTTGACTTGAAGTTTTGTAACTTCTAAGTTTTGTAACTTCTTTTTTCCATTGAAATTCATACTTGAATTTTCGGTTTTGGTTTTTCTAGGGAGAATTATAAAAGACTCTTCTTCTTCTCCCTAGGGAAGATCTTGCTTTGTAATAGAGAAAACACCATTGTTGAGAGCTTCATGAATCACCAAGTTTTTGTTTGTTTACTTCAAAGTTCGAAGTCTTCTTTCATTGGGTTATTGTGAGTTTCCTACATCTTATATCTTGTTTCAATTGTTGATTTATTTTATAATCTCTTGTACCTCAATTTACTATTGAGAAATATTGATTTGTCTAGGTCTAGAACTAGATTGGTTGGTATTGTTTCATATTGCTAGACTAGATAATTCTTGTTGAAGAATCTTGTCCTTGCATAGCAATCGCTATCTACATGAACTTGTTGTGATTGTTGTTAGCGTAGAGATTATAAACTTGTGTCAAGTATCGGCTTGTCGCCAATGGTATTGCACAAGCCTACCTATCTTTGAGCTCAATGCTATTTGATAATTGAATCTTAGTTGTTCTAGGATTATAGTTGAATAAGGGTTTCTAGGACTTGTTGGACTAGTTACTTTTCATGAACAAAGAGTAGGATAGACCAATTGAATGTTTATGATATAAGGTGTTAGGATTCTATGATCAACTTTCCTTGCATGATTGATGTGCTAAGAACCGAGAAGTAAACTCCTTTCATCCATATTACCAAATCTCAACATTGTTTATTTGATTGCTTGCTTGATCATATTCACATACCCCCCCCCCCAAATTTGGTTACTCGTTAGTAGGAAATTATGGTAAAAACTATTAATCGACTTTCCTTGGGATTCGACCCCTACTTTCCACTTTACTAATGGATACCGAGTTGGGTTTCTTTGATAGGTATAACGACTTTAGCCTCGTCAAATTTGGCACCATTGTCGGGGAAGTCAAACTTATAGTTTTATCTCATTTTTGTATCTAACCTTAGTGTGAATCATTCATATATATGGTCCACACTCGTGCTACTAATTAAGCTTTACTTGATTTTGATCCAGAGATCAAGAGAACACTTCACCTTGAGAGGAATTTTCTAAGGAATCTCCGGGAGAGCATTCACGAGATCGTGATTGAAACCATGGCTGGAAATAAAACCTTGAGGCAACTCACCACTCTAAACTTGGCAACTCAACATCTCGGGATCACCTTGCCAGCCCTAGATGAAGGAGTTCATTTTGATCTCAAGAACGGATTCATCAATTTGCTTCTGAAGTTTCATGGCTTGGCTAATGAGGACCCGATAATGCATTTAAGCGAGTTTCACGACATTTGTTTGTGTAGCAAGCCGAGTAATGTCACGGAGGAGCAATTGAAGATGAGGGCCTTCGGATTGACTTTGAAGGACGCGGCTAGAAGGCGGTATTACTTGCTTCCGATGGGATCAATTGACACGTGGGTTAAGTTGCATAAAGCCTTCCTTGACAAGTATTTCCCATCTAAGAAGGCGGTCGCTTTGAAAAGGGTGATTGCTAATGTTGAGCAAGCCGATGACGAATCGCTCTATGACTACTATGAGCGGTTTGCCAGGTTGTGTGCTAGTTGCCCGTTTCACGGGTTTGAGGAGAAGGATTTGGTGACCCACCTCCATAATGGGTTACTAGATCATGAGATGAGACTTGTAGATGCCGCTTGTAATGGAAGCGTCTTGAACTTGACTCCCGCTGCAGCCCGAAACCGTATTCATGAGATTGCGGAAGGTACAAGGAGCTTCGGGAGAACGTACACTAAGAAAGTGGCAAGTGTGGAGAGCTCCGAGCCTACCGATAGAAGTGAGTGGAAGGCTGAGATTGCCGAGTTAAAAACATGATCAAGGGCATGGCCCTTGGTAATCAAAAGACGGAAACTGTTTGTGGTATTTGTGCAAAAGAAGGGCATCCTAATGATTTATATCCTCAACTGGGGGATCCCGGTATTGCCGAGGTGCACGCTTTGGGTGGATATGGCCCTAGTAGACCTCGTTATGATCAGAACAACAACTACAATCAATGAGGTAATGATCATCCGAGATTCTGATGGAGTGATCCAGCGGGTGCTCAAAATTACAATCAACCCCGAGCTCAATATCAACCTAGAGCTCAAGGCCTTCCACCGAGGACATGCTGAAGTCCTTGACACAACATTTCACCACTCATGTTCAAAACACTGAATCCGGCATGAGGAATATTGAGAAGCAAGTCGAGCAATTGGTTGAATCATTGACTAGACTTGAACAACATGTATCGACATCCTTGCCCTCTCAAATAGTGGTGAATCCGAGGGAGAATGTAAGTGCTATTTATTTGAGAAGTGGAAGAGTTCTTGCAGGAAATTTGGAAGCAGAGAAGCTGGTGAAAGGCCGAGCCATCCCAAAAGAGCAAGCTGACGACAACAGAAGGGGGGCTGCAACATTATCGCGGGCGCGGGATGAGAGTCGCGGGCGCGAAATTCCAGCATACCAATCTTTCGTTGATGGTGATTCAGAATAGGAAAATGAAGTTCAGAAGGTTCGTGGGCGCGAGGGCCTGTTCGCGGGCACGAACCATGATTCTGCAGACATTCCACGGGCGCGGATTCCTGGCCGCGGGCGCGAGAATCCACCAGCCCAGCTTCTCGTTGATGAAGGTTCGAAGCCAGAAGTTGCAAGTATAGTTTGCGGCCGCGATTCTTCAACAAAGGGTGAGACGTCAAGAACTACTCATCCAAGGCCCGACGAGGAGTACGAGGATAGAGGGGACTTTGCTTTGAGGCAAGAGAACTATGTGCGCCCCAAATTCCCTCCTCTTTACTCCGAGAAGCCTCCTGCCCCCTTTCCGGAAGCTCTTAAGGACACTCGGAGGCCCGCCAATGATCAAGAGATCTTTGAGACGTTTAGCAAGTGCGAGGTAAACACTCCTTTACTCAAACTTGTTAAAAGTATTCCTAGGTATGCCAAGTTCTTGAAGGAGCTTTGCACCATCAAGAGGAACCAGAGGTTGAAGGGCAAGAAGAAGGTGCAAGTGAGCAAGAGAGTCTCCGCGATCCTTCAACACCGGATGCCCATTAAGTGCGAGGATCCCGGTACATTTACTATCCCTGTAGTGATTGGAGACACTAGATATGATAAGGCTATGCTTGATTTGGGTGCTTCTATCAATGTTTGCCTACATCAATTTATCAATCACTAGGACTAGGACCTTTGCTTAAAACGGACATTGATATAAGACTTGCTGATGGTTCTTCGGTGTATCCTAGGGGAATAGTAGAAGATGTCTTGGTGAAAGTGGATAAGTTGATATTTTCCGCTGATTTCTTTGTCTTAGATATAAGTGATAATGTTATGGCCCCGGTTCTATTAGGTAGGCCATTCATGAAAACTTCTAGGACTAAGATTGATGTTTTTGGTGGAACATTAACTATGGAGTTTGACGGTGATCTAATTGAATATAATATACATGATGTCAACTCTTTTCACTTGCCTTCCGTGTGTTTGATTGATATTGCTCCACCTCCAATGAAGGAGAATCTTCAGGTCAACATTGTTGATAAGGTGTTTGAACCCCCTAACTTGTGCTCGGGTGATACGATCACCCTCTCTACTACTGTTTTGGGCAATCGCCCCACTCTTCTTACGTCACAGGTCGAGGTACCTGCTAGTACTGTTGTGCAGGTTGTGACGAATGAGCCCAAATGCTCCCCACCTGACTCTAAGTATGGGGGAGGTAAAAAAAACAAAAGAAGAAGAAGAAGATGGGCAAGACGGTATGGAGAGTGACAGAGGCAAATGGTCTAAGGTTCAAACCTTTCCATGAGTGGTTCAAGAACGAGATCATGAAAGTCGAGGTTCCGAGGGGACCTATAGAGTATGGGTGAGATGACGGACGTCGTGCCACGACGGTAACTAAGGCGCTGACCGGGAGACAACCCGAGGTAGATTTCTAGTCTTTGGTTCTTTAAAAATCCAAAAGAAAAAAATGAAAAAGAAAAAGAAGGGTACTCTATCACCTCCATCCCACCTTCCCTTCATCTCTTCCATACCTAAACGTCGTCGCTTCTCCGGGTAACATCGATCTAGCGCCGACGACGTCATCACATCCTCTACCTCCATGTCACTCGGATCATTGCTCATCACAATCCCGAGTGTCCCACATTCGATTCAGCCATTCCGCTTCATGGTTACTTTTCCCAGTCTACCACATTGCCGGTTCACTACCATTCCACCAATCACGAGATGCCCCGGTTTGTCCCCACCATTAGAGGTCCTCTTTTGCTGCATTGAGGACAACACATCATTCAAGTATGGGGGAGGTTGTCGGTTCTTCTTGTGGTTGTGAGTCTTTTATTCCTTTCCTCTATCATTCTTGTTCTCTTTTGCTGCATTGAGGACAACACATCATTCAAGTATGGGGGAGTTAAGATTAGACTATCTATCTTGTTTTTCAATTCAAAGATTAGTTTGTTTGTTGCTTTGTAAAAAAAACCGGGCGAGTAAGAATTGGTTTGATCAAAAAGGGGGACGCCCAATAAAAAAAATAAAAGAGAAATGAAATATGATGTCTTGAAGTAAGGTGAAAACCCTAAAAGGTGCCGGACTTAATGTATTGTAACTTATTTAACTACTTTGTTGGATGATTTACACTATTATGGCGTTGAAGACATAAGAAGGTAGTTGAAGGATTGTCTCGGGTTCTAGGATTCACCATGGAGGGATAAGGAGTTAGATTTCTTGCTTCTTTTTCTTTCATTGATCTTCATTGCATATTCATGATCTTGTTACCATCTTTTTCTATGACTTGATAGTTGTTTTGATACATCTTTGGCGATTGTGTTAGCTCTAGGATTAGGTTCTATTCTTGGAGTTTGATGCATATTGTTGTGGTTGTACTATGCGGATTTCTTGTTTAGGATTGGTGGTTGTTGTGATGATTGGATATTGATTAGTGGTTTAGGACATCAATTGAAGAGGAGGAATAAGAAGTGTGTCAAGCGAGTGGGTGACTCGGTTTTATTTTTTTTATTTTGATTATCCATTATATTCCCTTAGCCTTAGAGGAGATTAGGAGTCCACTTGTGTGCTTATAGCACGTCACTTTGTTCGATAATGGTTACTATTTTGGAGTGGCGCCTTGGAGCTACAAGGAGCTAGACGGGAGCTAGGTTTAGTGTTACTCGATTACACTTGGAGTTTGGAGTATAGTCGCTAGCAAGCTTTCTCATTCTTATTATGAACCTTTGTGCTTATTGGAGGAGTTAGCATCACTTTGCTTTCTCGGGGACGAGCAAGGTTTAAGTATGGGGGAGTTTGATAGGAGAATGTTATATGGTGATAACTAGCGACTATTAGTATAGGATTAGTGGTGTCTAGGCGCTTGTCGAGTGTTATTCCCGAAATCCGGTTTGGAGTTGATATTATGGATTTGCGGGAAGCTCGAAAGCGTTTCTTGTGGTGCGACATGGAGATCCCGTTTGTACCCTTCATTGGTGCTTGCGGGATGGAGCTAGATGGAGAATGTACCACACCTTCACCAGGAGAGGGCCGTGAGGCGAAGCCGAGCTGTCTCGAGGCTAGTTGAAGACAAAGGCGAATTACTGCAGAACTGGAAATCTCGGTCGAGATCACAAAATCTTGGTCGAGATTTGCCTTTTTTAGCAATTTTAGCACTCGAGATTTTGCTACGGAGTTATCCGAATTCAACCTTTCTTGGATGCTTTGAAGATGTCATTTGACTTGAATACTTTGAAGATGCCATTGACTTGAGTGCTTTGAAGATGCCATTTGACTTGAAGTTTTGTAACTTCTTTTTGCCATTGAATTTTAGACTTCATTTTTCGGTTTTGATTTTTCTAGGGAGAATTATAAAAGACTCCTCTTCTTCTCCTTAGGGAGGATATTGCTTTGTAATAGAGAAAACACCATCGTTGAGAGCTTCATGAATCACTAAGTTTTCGTTCGTTTACTTCAAAGTTCGAAGCCTTCTTTCACTGGATTGTTGTGAGTTTCCTACATCTTATATCTTGTTTCAATTGTTGATTTATTTTATAATCTCTTGTGCCTCAATTTGCTATTGAGAAATATTGATTTGTCTAGATCTAGAACTAGATTGTTTGGTATTGTTTCATATTGCTAGACTAGATAATTCTTATTGAAGAATTTTGTCCTTGCGTAGCAATCTCTATCTACATGAACTTGTTGTGATTGTTGTTAGTGTAGAGATTATAAACTTGTGTCAAGTATCGGCTTGTCGTCAATGGTATTGCACAAGCCTACCTATCTTTGAGCTCAATTGAATCTTAGTTGTTCTAGGATGATAGTTGAATAAGGGTTTCTAAGACTTGTTGGACTAGTTAATTTTCATGAACAAAGAGCAGGATAAACCAATTAAATGTTTATGATATAAGGTGTTAGGATTCTATGATCAACTTTCCTTGCATGAGTGATGTGCTAAGAACCGAGAAGTAAACTCCTTTCATCCATATTACCAAATCTCAACATTGTTTATGATATAAGGTGTTAGGATTCTATGATCAACTTTCCATCAATCTATCACTAATTTATCAAAAATTTAATTTAAAGTAATGTATATCAAATATAATCATAAACAAAATTCATCAACTTAACATCCAATTGCGAAACTAGAGATATTTGTTTGGAGGGCACGAACTAAATTTAAAATATAGTTTATACTTACAAAAATCAGAATATATAAAATAAATATTTGATACCTAAATTAAACCAATTTTTAAATGAAATTTATATATGACCGTCACGTGATGGACATGTCAAGTCTTTTTGATCTTTTAGTAGAAAATTAAGAAGATAGCTTGTCATCTTCTCTATGTTCAATGTTATTTATCGAGTTTAATTTTCTTTAATAATAACTATAATCAGACATTATAACTACTATTATAATCATTCTGGCGAATGTCACGAAAAACACGGCCCCCTACTCGTCCTTCCATGTTAGGAGTGCGCCTCACGATCTTCGTAAATGTGCATTTTATCGCCCAAAATAAACTTTTGTTCATAGGGCGACATAATCAGTTTTTGCATTGAGCTCATCTGTTTCGTTGAATTGTTGCTGACTCGATATTCACATTACAACAACCGAAGCCTTCTCTTGCAACAATTCCACATGGCAAAGAAGCATTCTTGGATCATGTGTGATTCAGAGAATCAAATAGGAGTAGTAGCAGTACTGTAATATGTGGGCCCCCACGGATTTGGGGGTTTTCTTTTCTCCAAAAAGCTGCAATTTAACCCCAATGAGAACAAACACCCTGCAACTACACTGCCTTCTCCCCCCTCATTTTGCTCCATTTTCCCCTCTTCAATTCACGGCAATAAGCAATCCTAACCCAAATCGGATCAACAAACACAAACAAGGGGGAGATAATTTCTGAGCTGAGATTATAATTGACGAGAGCCGGTCTATATGAGCGAGGATTTGGGGGAGAAAAACAGGGAGATAACCGAGGTGGGTATTTTCAAATTTTTATTCCACGCATATGATTTCAAATTTTGATGTGCTGAAAACCTGGCAGAGGTTGTGGGGGGGTTGTTTTTCTCCATATTTTGGTGGAGATTTTTTTTGCTGAGTGTAATCTAGATGTCAGATACCGGTGGGGGGAGTTTGAATCTCCCTTTGTTTCTCACTCTCTTCCTTATTTCCTGTGTGTATTTGTAATTTTCGTAGCCATTTCTCTCTAGATCTCACCACTTCTCAAGGCGACGTAGTTCTCATAGTCTTTGTCATTTACCGATCTCCTTTTTTTACTCTTAATTTCTCTCAGATCTTATTCTCTTTCCGTGGTTCTTTCAGAATTGCGTTTTCCTTACTCCCACCTTCTCATTTTCAATCTACAGTTCATCACTGGATCTTTGGTACTGAAGTAATGGGTTGATCATGATTGATTGCTTCCCAAGGCAGTCATGACCTGCTCTCTCTTCCACAGAATAGGTGGATCTGTAAAACTGCAATTACAGTCCAAATTCTTACCTGTGTTCGTTGTAAATCAGACGCAGAATCTCCCGGACGTTATCGGGGGTAAATCCTTTCATACTCTACTGTAAATTTGGTATATCACTCTCAGTAAGTAAGTGGGAAAAAAAAACAGAGTTAAAGGGGGGAGATGAATTTGGAGGAACAAGATCAGATTTGTAGCAATAGTATTAGATTTTCAAAGAAGCAGAAGCAAAAGAAGATACCCCAAAGAGGGTTAGGTGTGGCACAGCTTGAAAGGATTAGAATGGAAGAACAGCAAAATAAAGTTGTTGGTAATGCTATTTTTACATATCCACCTCTGGTATCACCCACAAATTCATCATCTATACCTGTTCCGTTTCTCAATTACCCATCAAGCCAATCTCCACCTTCCGTTCCTCTTACTTCTCCTTCACCAACTTCCATATCTTCTTCCCAAAATCCCATGCTTAGACTACATCCTGCAGTTTCATATGATGAGCCCTTGTATCTGAACTCAGTTCCTGTTCCGTCCTCTGACTTATCCCATTGGAAATGGGTTCGAATTTGGGTGGAAACCAGTTCCTGGAGTTGATCATTTGCACAAGATGTGGCATCCTTACGGTACCCATGAAAATGAGAGTTCTACGTGGGATCAGAGTTTGTCTATCTGTTCGAATTTGAGTCTGCCTTTTGAAAGCAGCCCAGTTTTGCCTCTGCCTGATATAATGCCAAGGGCCACCCCAGTTCCCACAAGCTTCTGCATCTTCATTGGTGAGCAGCTTAGTTTCTGAAATATATATTTTTTTAATGTGCTTACTTTGTTAAGATCTTGTTATTTTGATTTACTGTATTATTCTGGATTGTGTAGATGAACATCCCTTTAATGAATTCGACGATGATTTCAAATTTCCAGATGGAGCCCCCTTCAAACCAAAATATATACTGCAACTTTTACACCATTGTGGCAAGAGGAAGACAAGGTGAGATATAGTCTTCAAATCATTTTATAATCACTGTGACTAGAGTACGTTTTATGTGATCATATAATTTTGTTAGAGTTTGTTTCATGCATAAGGTGACATTAACTATTTTTTAAGATAAGGATAACTGTCACTAGTATATTAATTCAGTATAGTTTTTCTTTATTCAAAGCTTGATCTGGCTGTTGTTGTTCTGTTGTTCTAAATGAACGAGGAAGGTGGAATCTTGTCTGATGTTGGTTTATGTTATTATATATGTACAGATGGGTTCTGCAAAGAGACCATATCCCTTTTCTCTAGACATGCCTGAACTCCCTACTTTCCATAGAAAACTTCCCAGATTTGCCTTAGACGAAGAATCCATTTCATTTCAAAATGGAAGCTTGTTCAATGTCGAACATGAAATCCCAATCTTTCAGTATGTATATTCCAACTTTCGTCTGTTCAATCTTTGTCTTTCCTTTTGCAATGCCTAACGCTTGGCTTGATTTCCCACTTTGAATTGATAGAAGGACTCCACTAATGCCAAGTAGCAGCTTAAATGAATCCACTCTGAAGAAGAACAAGAACAAGAAACAAACTGAGAATCAAGATGGAGACTTTCTCACCCTTGCTCCTCCATCAATTACTTCACATTCTCTTTCACATGTAAGCACTATAAAACAAATGCAGTTTACTTGTTTGGGTTGTTTCTATCATGATTGTGGCTAATTATCATGCTGTTTATGTGACACTTGAAGAGAAATGCAGAAGAACCGGAGTCTAATACCCCAAGATCAGCTGCTGTAAACCACAGATTTACCGAAAACGCGGCTTCCAATTCAGCTGGTTTGAGTCACCAACATCAGTTTTTCAGCTTCATCCCACTTTCAGAGGTGCAAGAAGAGTCATCAGCAACAAAACAAGCACAGCAACTCAAACGGAAATGGTCAAGTAAGAGGCAACATTGATCTCAACTTAAAGCTATGAATTCAATTCCTTGCATAATCCTGTCATTTTCCTTCAGAAACACAAATAGCAACCTCTTTCTTTATGCTCTTACAAACCCATATACACAAGAATGTAAAAGGAATATTGTGTTGAGATATTGACAAGGGTTGAAGAGCAAAACTGTAGATTTTGTTTGATCGACTGACGTGTTATACAGCAGAAGTAGTTTAATGGTGAATCATAGTATTTGGTTGATGTGGGTTTGCTAAAAAATTTTCGGACTCCAATGAAACAGGATTTGTTTTTAGTAGCGCAGGCAAATCTTCCACGAATCATATACTGAAAGTGTATTTTAATTGAAAAATAGCTTTCGCATTCAAAAACAGACTTATACAAATGTGGGACCATCAGATTTTTCTTGTCTTAAATGTACCTTTGGTAGGGCCCAGACTTACCTTTATCTTTGTGGGTTACCCCTCCCATGTGCAGAGATGAGTTTGCAAGAATCGGGATAAGATTAAAACAAAAGAAATTAGTTGGTCTTACAGAATAAGTTAGGCACAATCCTAGTGTCATATCACAACAACAAAAAGTGTAACAAGAACAAGAAAACCTTGCTTCTATTTCAAGCTTACAAAAAAAAAACACAATTAGACCTTTAATTCATTAGCAATCAACAAATACCAGGCATCAATAACTCCTACAAAGATC
This sequence comes from Phyllobates terribilis, assembly GCF_046119375.1. Taxonomy (NCBI): domain Eukaryota; kingdom Metazoa; phylum Chordata; class Amphibia; order Anura; family Dendrobatidae; genus Phyllobates; species Phyllobates terribilis. Next base: position 6,185 of record NW_027367313.1, on the reverse strand, counting down.
CAATGTTTGATGGGTCTATGACCATCCAAACTTGTAGTCAAGAATATAAACAAGCAGCAAAGAGAACGGGTACAGCGCAAAGGCAAGAAGAGACGTCCAAAGAGGGAATGTCGTTCGGAAGCTTCCGAGAATGCCCATCACGACACAAACAATGACTATGACAAGAACCTCGGACGAGAAATCCCATGTTAATCCTCTGATGTAAACAAGCGCTAAGAACACCGATAGACATAGCACATTGTTCATTGTAACTGCTCCATACAACTGGAAAAACGAGGCGAATTAATAAAATTGATTCATCAGGGAGTGATGAAAGGAGGATTAAAAACAGAAGATTACCTCAGAGAATGTAAGAGAAGCAGTCTTCCTCTTCTTCCTGCTAGCAAAGATGATTGCAGAAACAGCTTCACTTGAGTTTGTGGCAAGAGGGAGGAAGATGAAGGAGATGAAGAACGAAGGAATGCTCGTTGCGTCAGAGAAATTATCAACTGCGTCTACTAAAGGATCAGCAAACATGGCAGCAATTATAGTTCCAAACAGCAGCATTAGCACTGCTTTAATGGCGATTTTCTTTGGATTCTCAATAGCTGCTTCGCCCTCTTCGGTGTTGTCTTCACCTCCATCACCCAACAGATCATGTTCTATGGTTGATTCCTGCAATAAATTTGTCAAATGATGAATCAAATTGAGACGCCCTTACTATTGAGGAAATTAGTCGAGCATACCCTATGAACGTCGTTGAGATATTTTCCAGTGTTTGTATCGGATCTATTCCCTCCCGCGTTCAAATCCGCAAGCCATTTCGTAATCCCTTTTGCGAACTCGTCGAACGTAATCTTGGAATCCGCTTCAGTGTCGAACTCTTTCATCACTTTCTCTATAACGTCGTCGTGATCAACACTCATCTCCTCTAGCTCTGCTCCTAGAAGAAAGGCTCTTAGCTCGGATGGTACTAGGTAGTTGTCTTTGTCCACATCAATTATGGAGAACCAGCCTGGCAGCAAAACGATCGAGAAAAGGGTCAATCCATTTAATTTGATTACACAAACTGGAAAGAAATTTTTAGGTATTGAAAAAAACCTTTCTAGAACATGTGGGCGAGGCCTTCCTTCCTCATCAGTCAATCTTCCTAATGCATGTCTCTTCAAATGTGTTAAGAAACCAGAGACTAGCTTTTTGTGCTTCGCGTACTCAATGCGCCTCTTCTGAATCCAAGGTTGAACAATCTGATCCACAGAGTAGAGATTAAAAACTTTAGATCATACCATGTGCATTGGTGCAAAAGAAGAGGGTTAAATCATCAACCTTATACACTAGGTTCATGATAGTGCGGTTGCTTGTTTTTATGTTCAACATTAGTGTTTCCAAGTGGTTTCTATCCGTTCATTTATCCCTAACTTCAAACGTAGGAAAGTATTACAACACATCATAATCGTAGAATGCAGAATGCATCAACGTACAACTATTCATGGGTCCATATACTTTTTAATATTGCAAGAGAAGATGATCTAACGATCTAATCATAAAAAGGCAAGAGAACAAGTGTCAAAATTCAATCACCTGATAAACGCAATAGCTAAGAAGCAAAGCTAGAGAGAGGACAAGTGCAATGAGAACAGCCAAGTGCCTTCCTGACGTTGACTTCATAGCCTGTGGCAATGACAGCAAGGAATGGAGCCACCGAAACAGCCATGATTCTTGCAGCGTAGCTAGTCCATATATCAGTTGAAACTCCAGATTCTGGAAACGTTTTAGAAAAAATGTCAAAGATCACACATGGAGGGGAAATATAGGAGGCAGGCATGGATATATACCAGTTAGACTGAATCCCTTTGTATCAGATCCATCGGTCGCAACCGGTCCTTGAATGTCACATTTCCCCACGATAACGCACGTCCCCAATATTACGGTAAGGAGCATCACGGTGGATCCGGCCAATAATCCCATCCCTACCGAAACTTGACTCTGCGCCGTTGTTGAGTCGCCGGAAAGTCCAGATACTGAATTCAATATTGAGAAGCAATTAAGAGGAAGAATCCAAAATTGAAGGAGAAGAGGACAAAATCAGAATCAGAATTGATTGAGAAAACATCCAAAAATGAATAACCTAGAATGAGGAGAGCATCGGGAAGAGCGCCAAGAACGGGAAGGAAGAGGCCGCCGACGATTCCCAGGGCCCAAGATCTCGAGCAAGAGCTCGCTTCCTGAAGACAAGTAAGTTGCCGCCAAATACATCAAATAGCCATAAACAAGAATCAAGAAGAGATTTCCTATCCATGTGGAAGTGCAGGGCATGAATCCGTATGTTTGATCGCAGGTAGAAGAGGAATTGAGTTCGGCGAGGAGGCATTCGCTTGAAGCCGTAAAAACGGCGTAACTACATCGTGGTTCTGCTTCTGGAATTCGTCGGAGGCGAAGTACGCCGGTGTCCTGGCGGCGGACGCGGCGGCGACTACGAAGGCGAGAAGGAGGGAGAGGCAGGTACAATGTGTGAGAATTTTCCTCGCCATTTTTTTACGGCGAGGCGGAATTTTTGTGTATATATTTAGCTTCGAATATTGAGAGGAAATGAAAGGAATTGATAAAAACGGTTTAATTTATATATGGATGTAATGGAGTATTATTCTTTTTTCCCGCGGTTTGAAACTGTACGTATCCGTGTTGGAAGCGCGGCCTTATCACATTGAGTTCGTGGCGGGAGTGTATACGCTGTACGGCCCCACCTCCCTAATAATGCTATGCAATGACTAAATTTATATGATTGTTAAGTGCACAAATTGCAATTTTTAAATATGTAAACTTTTTATTATTGTATTTTCTTGCGTTAAAAAATGGATCAACTAATTTAGATGGTATCATTTAAAAAAAAACTAACTTAAATAGTAGATGTTATTCCAAAGGTTGGAAAGGTTGGAAAAATCGATTTCCGGAATGACACATCTCGCCGATTTAAATAAATAGTGTGAGAGGTCTCAAAGTTAATGGATCATTGGGTTCGTTTATTCAAAAAAGAAAAAAACTTGATGAAAGATATTATCTTTGATCAAGGAATCAAGGTTTTGAGTTATAACAAACTTACATTATGATTTCACACACTTATCTTTTTTTATAATTTTAACTCTTTATATAATTACTCATATTGATAAAGTTCATGGTTGTATTTTTCAATAATAATTGATTTTATGAAGGATAAAAATTAAAATTATTAGATAATTTTATTGAATGATCGTTTAAAAACATAGAATTAGATATACGATTCATATAGAATTTTTATTTACCAAAACTAAAGTTGTCGTTTCTAATATTAGTGTGTGATTTTTTGTGATATTTCTCTCTCTTTTTTTCAACAGAATTGTTGTGTGAGCATATTAAATGAGTAGTTTGGAGTTGAAATGGATACCTTAATTTCATTAAGAAGATGATTATTCCTAATTATAAATGAAACTTGAAATAAAATGGTAAAATTATTAAAATGATATAATTAATATAATACTTTTACTATCAATATTAATAAATAATTTTGGTCAAGCTATCTAGGGGAGTGACTATTCTAAGAGAGGAATGAAAGATAGGTGGTCGTGGGACTATCGAAATAGACTATTAGAAAGAAAGACTGAAGAATTGCGTATTTGCGGAATGATAGGTGCTCATAAAATCTATTTTTACAAAACTATTTCTTAATTATTCATAAAAAATATTTGATTCTTTTTTTGAAAGAAAACTTAATCTTATATTAGATCAATACACGTAAGGCTAATAATGTCATGTGGGAGATAACAAAGATAAACCAAACTACTATACAGGTTTGAACTTAGACGTGCCGCATGATGAGCAACAACATTTGCGGAATGCCTAACTAAAGAAATTGAAGGCATTACATAGAGCTAGTACATCTTGAACAACTTGAGAGCAATAAGAAACCGAGACCAGGTTAGTTTTGAGATTAGCAATTAACATAGCACAATCCAACTCCACAATGATCCAATTCTAACTCCACTGAATAGCAAGTTGGACAACCCATCTCACGGCGAATAATTCTGCCATTACTGCAACCTCAAAAAACAACACTTGTTTACTAGCAACCAACAACAAAGTACATGAGTTGTCACGAACAACCCCAATCCGAACTCCCCCCGAATGACGTGCGCATCCGCTTTGATTTTGATAACCTCTTCTAGTGGTTTAGTCCATTCAGCAAACCCGCATATCCTTCAATGTTGAGCCCAGATCAGAAAATAATCTGTTATAGTGTGTAAAAATTTAAATCTGGCATGATGGTCCGTATATCTAAGGAACCCCCATACGCAATACATCATTATGTGTAAACCCATGTTCGAAGACATGCTTATTGCATTGTATCCATGTTATTCAAGAGCATATCCAAAATTTCCGGATCCCTGATGTATTATGCACATTTAAAATATCATTCAACACATCAAGAAAAGATGTGAACGCCTTATTGCACACCCACTGGAGTAATATTGAGCCCTCCCATGCCACATCAACCTCAGGACACTCCACAAGTGGATGCCAAATTGTTTCCTCTTACAGATTACACATGGGGCGGATATTTTATTGCTGAAATATTACGCCATTGGAGATTACTCATGACTAGAATCGGGTTCTCACAAACCCGACAAACAAAGTATTAACTTTAGGAAGAGTTTCAATACTCCAAATCATTCGCCACACATTCTAGTCATCAGTAGCCATCATAATGCCAATTCTTGAACAGTCGCACATTCCGATCTAGTAAGCTGAACGAACGGAGAGATTTTCCTATTTTCCTGGCCACCATATCATTTGATCTGGTTCATCCCCGCCATGAAATTGGTATTCTCCTCACTGCATCTGTATTTTATCTTGTAAACAATCCATTTAGCAAATCAATATTCCACATTTTTTATTCATGCAAGAACAAATTAGACACTATAAGGCCCAATTGTATTTGGAGAATAGAGTTAGGAACGCAAACTCATTTGGACTCATAATCCATTGCATTGTTGCCACATCGATGATGCGTCCATCTCCTATGCGCCAACCAATTCCTTTTTGCAAAAGATCTCTAGTAGACAAAAATACTCCTCCAAGAAAAGCTGGGGTTATTCCCTTGCGTAGCCTCCAAAAAACTAGTTGTTGGAAAATATCTCGCCTTCAACATTGGATATAAGAGCAAGAAATCATCACTAACAAATTCCCAGCCTTGTTTTACCAATAGAGCCACATTGGAGTTTTTCATGTCGCGAAAATCGTGACCACCAATCCGTTTCGGCAAGCATAGTTGGCTCCACCGTCGCCAATGTATCCCACAATTAAATTAAGCAGATCCCCACCAAAACTGCACAGTCATACTATTTATATCCTCCACAAGCCCTTCTGGAAGGCTGTAAACACTCATGACATAACACGTAATGCTCTGAAGTACACATTTTATGAGAACTTCCTTTCCTGCTTTAGAAAGAAATTGGCCATTCCAACCGTTTAACCTGCTCCATATTCTATCCTTGATGTAAAAAAATGCATCTTTCTTAGACCGCCCAAATGTTGTGGAATCCCTAAGTATTTAGCATGCTTATCTACCTCAACAACACCCACTGATGGACAATCTCACTCTGAACCGCAATGGTTTAATATTTCTTAAAAGAGATCTTTGCCTTTGCATAATTAACCTTCTGACCTAATGCCTTCTCATATAACCTTCTGAACATACACATATCCTGAAGCCCAATTCTTTTATCTAACAATGTCTTTGACTCACCAAGTACATGATGATCAAAGAAACTAAGCAATGTAAACTTAATATTTCTCCACCAACGCTAATACCATCCGAGTTGTCATTACCACCAACACAAAAACCATTCGTGAAACCACAATGTCTCATAACACCTTATGAATCACGTATGCCAATTTTGGATTCCATAATAGGACTAGCTCTCTAGATCCAATCCAGGAGAGCTCGGACTGTCGGGGTATTTCCAGCTATAAATTTCATTGTCTTTCACTAGCCTGGACGTCACCAGCATCCGCTACTTGGACATCCAAATAAGATGAACGAGAGAGTTTTGTTCATTTTTGTTGATTGGTTGAATCAACTTCATCATGTGTCACTCGTAATCTATCAGTAGCAAACTTACGCTTACCCAAATGTTTTTTTCCTGACCAACATTCGTCCCCTTTCTCGTAAC